>NC_087195.1:10493485-10503485 GCF_035594125.1 Scylla paramamosain
AATAAATTCACGAACATAAACTGATTATGCGGCAACTCGTACAAACAAAACTGGATCTTGGTGATATTCAACCAATCGTCATAAAATAAAACATTCAGTGTGTGTGAGTGTGTGTGTGTGTGTGTGTGTGTGTGTGTGTGTGTGTGTGTGTGTGTGTGTGTGTGTGTGTGTGTGTGTGTGTTTACATCAGTGTTTCGCCTTATCGAACCTCACCATGGAACACACATCCGTTGCGTTACCAGGAAATACACATAAAAACATGAAATAAGAGAAACTGCAAGAAACCATTAGGCCTGCATGTGGAAGTCCTTGTATGAAATATCCTATATCCATCTATCATCCTTATCCATAAATGTCTAGTCTTCTTTTAAAGCCCCCTAATAACTTGGTTATTGAGCTATTATTCTAGTTGTATACACTGTACTTGAGAAACATTATTTTCCTATTTCTTTTCCGAGTCTAAATTTGTCAAACTATCTTGAGGCATCCCTCTGGAAAAAGCTTAAGCCATAGGCAGGAGGAAATACAGCAGAGAAGAGCTGTGCCGAGTAAAATGGCTGAAAAAAAAAAAAAAAACTGGCATAGACGGCTCAGGATCTCTCACTTGATAGAAACTGTGTTTAACAAGAAATGAGATGTGAAGTTTCCAGATTAAATTAGTAAGGGACAGACCAACATGTTCACTATAGGAGAGGGGGACAGTTAAATGTCATTGAGGAAGAGGGATTTTTGTCTGGAAGATTAGATTGAATGGATAGATGGAAGGAATGGGTTTTTTTTTTGAGGCATTGAATAATTAAATATTATTGTATTTAGTTTTATGGTTTAAAAAAGTATTGTTACGCTATTGCTTTCAGTTACAGTTGACACGGATGCGGAAGTCCTTTTTGCAAGGCTGAGCAAAGTTAAGCGCTGTTGTGTTTCGACTTTGTGTGATGAGACCTCGAAAGTGAAGGATACCAACAGGGATCATGCCTAGCTGATTTGTCGGTCAAAACACAGGATATTTATATTTCTTGAGACACCACACACGTGGATATAATCAGAGATACTTGTCAAAAGTCCAAGTGGACAACTCCCTTAGATTGTAACGCCCCACCCGTAAGAATGTACCAATTACATAAGAGCATAAGAAAATAAGGAAGGCTTCAGAAAGCTATCAGGCTTACACGTGGCAGTCCCTCTATAAAGCATGCCTATCTATTTCCACCTATCATAACCATCCATAAAGTTGTCTGATTTTATTTATTTTTTTTTTTAAAGCTCGCTAATAACTAAGTACTAACAAACTAATTACTCGATCCATTTCATTCATCTATCACTATTTAGGAACCAATCTATTTATACTTAATATAACTTTTTTTCAAGCTTCAACCAGTTATATCCTCTTCTTGTATCTCCTATATCTTGTTGTATCTCCTATACCACTTAAAGACCTCTATCAGGTCCCCACTTAACCTACGTCTTTCTAAGGAATGTAAATTTAAAACCTCGAGTCTCCTTTCTTAATGAATACCCCTCACACTCTGTATCCTTTTAGTCATTCTCCTTTGTACTGATTCTAATAGATCTATATCCTTCCTTTAATATGAAGACGAGAATTGCAGAGATATGCAATGGTCAAACGTTATGTAGATAACGTCTGACCAGTGCTAAATATAACTCAGATATTTCTTCAGGAACTCGGTTTTTAACTTAAAAATTCATCCTAATACTCAATAAGCTTTATTTCTGGCCTCTGCGCGCTTTTTCCTCAGGCAGATATCACAGTCAACTATAACTCAAATCGTTTTCTTTCCCTGAACTTACCAGAGCTTCGATCTGTATTGTGTACAAATTGTGAGAGTTTCTTCTACCTACACTAAGTACTTCACCTTTACTGATAATAATCTGCATATGCAATCTGTCCATATATATATATATATATATATATATATATATATATATATATATATATATATATATATATATATATATATATATATATATATATATATATATATATATATATATATATATATATATATAACATCAGATAACAGAGTGTCTTGAAACCTCTCTCTTGAAATAGTCCAAGTAATAAGAAAACAAATACAAATTTTGGAAGTCTACTATTTGGAGGCTTTCGACGAAATCGTGCCCATGCTCGCCGCACCTTAAAGAGTGCTCGGCAGGAGTCTTGGAAGAGTTATGTCTCTTCCATAAAAGTTTGCACATCACTAACAGAAGTCTTCAACAGAATCTGCAAAATATGCTCTGCTCCTCCCCCAACTGTTTTATCCCATGATGGGGGCAAGGTGGCAGACCCAAAGACAGTTGCCGACCTGCTTGCTGAGCACTTTGCAAGTGTCTCTAGAAAGGATCCAACAACATCTATGGCATTTCACCGTCGACATTTGGAATCTGTTGGTGTCAATTTTGCCTCCCCTGGGGGGAGAGTCTTATAATATCCCACTTTCTCGGTCTGAGATACGCATGGCTTTGTCCCAGTGCCATGATTCATCCCCGGGTCCCGATGACAAATCATATCCCTTTATGCTCCACATGTCCATTGAAACTTTTGCCGTTTTACTCGACCTCTCTATTTTTTTTTTTTTTTTTTTTAATAGCTGTGGTTTTCCATCTTCGGGTGTGGCTGTAAATATTCCCATTCCAAAGCTAATGATCAATTTTCGTCCCTTTTCTTTAACTTCATGCATTTGTGAGTTGCTGGAAAAGATGGTGAATATCAGGCTTATGTGGTACTTGTAGACAGGCAATTACCTGTCCTGTTCAGTATCGTTTCCGGAAAATGCGATCTACGATTGATGCTTTATTATATTTGGAATCTTCAATTTGTGAGGCATTTGATAATAAGCAACATCATGTCACAGTCTTTTTTTATTTAGAGAAAGCTTACGACACAGCCTGGCGTCATGGTATTTTACTTAGTTTGTTTGAGTTTGGTCTTCGTGGCCGACTCCCCATTTTTATACAACAATTTTTGTCTCGTCGTTTCTTTTTTTTTTTCTTTTTTTTTTTTCGTGTACGTGTTGGTGGCGATCTGTCAGCAGTACGCCCAGTTGAAGATGGCGTGCCGCAAGGAAATATAATTAGTGTCACACTTTTTGCTTTAGCTATAAACAGTGTCATTGGTGTCCTTCTGGAAGGAGTTCTTGGTTGCTTATATGTCAATGACTTATCTATCTCCTTCTCTGCAGCACGGATGTCATTGATTGTGAGGAAGCTGCAGGTGGCACTGAATAAGATTTCTCAGTGGCAAAAAAACTCGGGGATTTCGCTTCTCGACTTCAAAGAGTGTGGCCATGCATTTTTGCTGCTTTCGTGGTGTTCACCCTAACCTAGACTTGTATCTATATGATAGAAGAATCTCTTGTGTAGGAGAAACTCGTTTCCTGGAGCTTATATTTGGCAGTCGCCTGAGTTAGGTATCCCACTTTCATTATATTGAGGCAGCATGCATGAAGGCGCGGTCACTTCTAAGGGTTTAGGTCATAATTTTGGGGGCGCTGACGGACAGACCCTCCTAGTCTTGCACCGAACTCTTATTCTTTCTAAATTAGAGGTTGTGAAATTTACTCGTCTGCTACTGAGGCTCGGTTCCATGTATTGGTTTCGGTGCACCACTCTGGTATTCGCCTGGCAACTGGTGCGTTCCGCTCATCCAAAATCCCTTGCTTACTGGTGGATGCTGGTTTCCTGCCTACGCCGTCAGTCTTTAGTAATGAGTAATCGAATCCATCTCCTTCCTGAGTCTGTCACTTGTACAACAGTTTCTCGTGATACACGTTCTCCCTTATATAATGTTCGTCCTAGTTTTCCTAAGCCTTTTGGATATCGGGTCAAGTCTGCCATGACCGAGTTTGATATGCCCATTTGCCCTCATCTCCTTCCAAGGATCGGGTACTGGCAGTTTTCGCGGGTATCGATCTGCCCTCTTGTTGTTGATAATAAAAACTTGTTACCACATTACGAGTCTCGTGCTTTATTTTTTTAAACACTTCGACACACTGGCTCCGTCCCTGTCTACACTGATGGTTCAAAAGCCTGATGCAAGAGTGGGATATAGTGTTATATTCCCTTCCTTCTGCCGAGGGGCCAGCCTTCCAAGAGTTGCCTCTGTTTTTACAGCAGAGTTATCTGCCATTATTCTCACCTTACCGGTTTTAAGTTTTACTATTTTTAGTGACTCCCGTTGCGCGTTGTCTGCCCTGGAGTATTTTGCTTCCTCTCTCCCTCCCCTATTTCTTTTTTTCTGTTTTAGAGTGGATTCATCTGCTTCAGCGAAGAGGATATCACATAACATTTTGTTGGGTACCTGCACAGGTGGGAGTTCATGGGAATGGGAAGGCCGATAGGCTGGATAAAGAGGCGGCAACTCGGGTTGCTCCTTCCACCCCCATTCCCTTTGATGATCTATACTCCACTATAAAGGTGTCAGTTCTTGCCAGTTGGCAGGGGAGGTGGAAAAATGTGGTTGCCACCACTAAGATGGGTGAGATAACTTCTGTAACTTTCCGCTCATGGAAGCATATCCATGTGCAGGGGCGCCGCTCAGAGGCTGCATTGCCCCGTCTCCGGAGGGGTCACACGTCTCACTCATGATTACCTCTTGTCCCGGGAAATGCATCCATTCTGTGATGACTGCTTCCTTCCCCTCACAGTGCGACACTTTCTAGTGGAGTGTCCCAGTCTGGTGGAGCTGCCGGAGCGATATTTTTTCCGTTGTTGCGATGAGGATGGGACCTTCCAGATGTCGCTGATACTTGGAGAGAGGGTTCTTTCTCCGGGACATGAAGTTCTTGTGTTCGTGGAGAAAGCTGGTCTTTTAAATATAATTATAGATTACCTTTTAAATGCTTTTCTGCTTATTTTATACGTAATATAATATTGGGCAGAACCTTATTTTTGTATTGGGAGAATATGGAGGCAAGTGAGGAAGACACGCAACGAACAACACTGGGTCTTGGGGGCTGGGTCAGCGGGGTCAGTATCTTAGATACGTAACGAACAACGCCAGGTATCTGGGTCAGTGGGATCAGTGTCTTGGGTACGGAACGAACAATGTCAGACACATTGGTCTGGATCAGTGGGGTCAGTACCCTCTCACTTTAAATCAAATCAAATAAAATTAAATTAAATTACATTAAGTTAAATTAAATAATTAAAACATCACTATACCAACCCTCATTTTTGGATGAGCAAAAGCCTTTATTTCCCTAAAGATATAAATTTCAAAATGTCATTTTCCATAGAATGTGAGGGGGATCTGGGAACCACTGGTCTACATGATTATATTAAGCAATATTTTTTTTCATTCAACGAAATTACTGAACTTTTGAATAAGCCAACTAGCCTAGCTCTTCTGCTAATATAAGCAGGCACAAAATTATACACGACCGAAGCTCGTCATCCATTTCCCTTCCTCCCCCGAAGGAGAGGAAGAATATCAGTCACATGGCAACAGCACAGTTCTTGTCCCCAAACCAGAGAGAGAGAGAGAGAGAGAGAGAGAGAGAGAGAGAGAGAGAGAGAGAGAGAGAGAGAGAGAAATCAAAAGAAACAAAACAACATTTTCATTATCATTTTATTGTCATTTCATTAAAGACCAGAAAAGATATATAGCAAGGGCGTTCTGGATGGTGTGGACATGCAGTGGGAAGGTCAAGAAAAAAAATCGTTCACGTTAAATAAAAGCTGTAGCCTTGCATCACGGCACACTAAGGGAAAATGTGCTTCATTTTAATTAACGTTCTAAAGTTGCACTAAAAAAATTCAGTGCAGGAAAGCATTACAAAGGCCATTCCGATTAAGGAATCCGTTACATTGCTTAGTTAAGAAACATTCTAAAGTCAGATATTTGCGAATGAGAGAAAAGGTATATTATACTGAATTTTTCATATAATGGACTGCCTTTTTTTTTTTTATCTTGCATTCGTACATCAGAACAAGGGACAAAATTAGCTCATTCGTAACTTTGGAATTTTATAACGTGGATTTTATTGTATCAGTGATTATGTTTGTAATTCATGTTGATATGCCGAAGACAAAGAACCCCACTGTGCAAGAAGGCATCATATCATGTTGGTTAATGGAGGTGAGGTCATGCGAGGGTTGTCAGGTGACAGGAGGTGGCTAGTTGATCTCAACAAGAGCAGCCAGAGCAGCAGTGAAGGCGGCGTTGTAGTCACAGGCCACCTCGTTGCGGACGTAATCCTGCCGGTCATCCTCATACTCACCATTCTGGGAGGCGGAAGAACGAAGGGTGAGAAAGAGAGAGAAAGAGAGAGAGAGAGAGAGAGAGAGAGAGAGAGAGAGAGAGAGAGAGAGAGAGAGAGAGAGTGTGTGTGTGTGTGTGTTTCTGTGTGTGTGTGTGTGTGTGTGTGTGTGTGTGTGTTTACTTATGTAATAGCATTTTCGCAGAATCGAGTCAACCTTATTTAGATGGAAGGAGAAAAAAGACAGGCTGAACGAGGTGGAAGGACTGCATAAGAGAGGTCAGAACAGAAAAGTGGTAGAGAACGGAGCCCGTTTAACAATCCAATCGCAGTTGTTTTATCGCCTGAGGACATGCAGAGTTAGACATAACAGCACTGCCATTGGTTGATGCTCTTAAACCGCCACTGGTTTACATATTCCCTTCTTGTTTTGAAATGTGCAGCAAACTTACATGTACATCTACCAAAACCTTTACTTAATCATAAAGCAAGGAGTAATTTTTTTTTTTTTTTTATGCAGGAAGGACACTGGCCAAGGGCAACAAAAATCCAATAAAAAAAAATGCCCACTGAAATGCCAGTCCCATAAAAGTGTCAAAGCAGTGGTCAAAAATTGATGAATAAGTGTCTTGAAACCTCCCTCTTGAAGGAATTCAAGTCATAGGAAGGTGGAAATACAGAAGCAGGTAGGGAGTTCCAGAGTTTACCAGAGAAAGGGATGAATGATTGAGAATACTGGTTAACTCTTGCGTTAGAGAGGTGGACAGAATAGGGGTGAGAGAAAGAAGAAAGTCTTGTGCAGCGAGGCCGCGGAAGGAAGGGAGGCATACAGTTAGCGAGATCAGAAGAGCAGTTAGCATGAAAATAGCGGTAGAGGACAGCTAGAGATGCAGCATTGCGGCGGTGAGAGAAAGGCAGACAGTTAGAGGAGAGGAGTTGATGAGACGAAAAGCTTTTGATTCCACCTGTCTAGAAGAGCAGTATGAGTGGAACCCCCCCAGACATATGAAGCATACTCCATACATGGACGGATAAGGCCCTTGTACAGTGTTAGCAGCTGGAGGGGGGGGGTGAGAAAAACTGGCGGAGGCGTCTCAGAACACCTAACTTCATAGAAGCTGTTTTAGCTAGAGATGAAATGTGAAGTTTCCAGTTCAGATTATAAGTAAAAGACAGACCGAGGATGTTCAGTGTAGAAGAGGGGGACAGTTGAGTGTCATTGAAGAAGAGGGGATAGTTGTCTGGAAGACTGTGTCGAGTTGATAGATGGAGGAATTGAGTTTTTGAGGCATTAAACAATACCAAGTTTGCTCTGCCCCAATCAGAAATTTTAGAAAGATCAGAAGTCAAGCGTTCTGTGGCTTCCCTGCGTGAAATGTTTACCTCCTGAGGGGTTGGACGTCTATGAAAAGATGTGGAAAAGTGCAGGGTGGTATCATCAGCGTAGGAGTTGATAGGACAAGAAGTTTGGTTTAGAAGATCATTAATGAATAGTAAGAAGAGAGTGGGTGACAGGACAGAACCCTGAGGAACACCACTGTTAATACATTTAGGAGAAGAGCAGTGACCGTCTACCACTGCAGCAATAGAACGGTCAGAAAGGAAACTTGAGATGAAGTTACAGATAGAAGGATAGAAGCCGTAGGAGGGTAATTTGGAAATCAAAGCTTTATGCCAGACTCTATCAAAAGCTTTTGATATGTCCAAGGCAACAGCAAAAGTTTCACCAAAATCTCTAAAACAGGATGACCAAGACTCAGTAAAGAAAGCCAGAAGATCACCGGCCTTGACGGAAACCGTACTGGCGATCAGATAGAAGGTTGTGAAGTGATAGATGTTTAACAATCTTCCTGTTGAGAATAGATTCAAAAACTTTAGATAGGCGGGAAATTAAAGCAATAGGACGGTAGTTTGAGGGATTAGAACGGTCACCCTTTTTAGGAACAGGTTGAATATAGGCAAACTTCCAGCAAGAAGGAAAGGTAGATGTTGACAGACAGAGCTGAAAGAGTTTGACTAGGCAAGGTGCAAGCACGGAGGCACAGTTTCGGAGAACAATAGGAGGGACCCCATCAGGGGGAAAGAAAGAAGGAAAAGAGGGAAAGAAGAAGATGCAATGTTATTGAAGATATTTTTGGCTAGATGCCAGAAGTCACGAGGGAAGTTAGATCTTGAAAGGTTTTGACACTTTCTGTTTTTGGCTAGTTGGAGAACAGACTTGGCATGGTTCCGGGCAGAAATATAAAGTGCATGAGATTCTGGTGATGGAAGGCTTAAGTACCTTTATTGGGCCACCTCTCTATCATGTATAGCACGAGAACAAGCTGTGTTAAACCAAAGTTTAGAAGGTTTAGGACGAGAAAAAGAGTGAGGAATGTACGCCTCCATGCCAGATACTATCACCTCTGTTATGCGCTCAGCACACAAAGACGGGTCTCTCACACGGAAGCAGTAGTCATTCCAAGGAAAATCAACAAAATACCTCCTCAGGTGCCCCCAACTAGCAGATGCAAAACGCCAGAGGCACCTTCGTTTAGGGGGATCCTGAGGAGGGATTGGAGCGATAGGACAAGATACAGATATGAGATTGTGATCGGAGGAGCCCAATGGAGAAGAAAGGGTGACAGCATAAGCAGAAGGATTAGAGGTCAGGAAAAGGTCAAGAATGTTGGGCGTATCTCCAAGACGGTCAGGAATACGAGTAGGGTGTTGCACCAATTGCTCTAGGTCATGGAGGATAGCAAAGCTGTAGGCTAGTTCACCAGGATGGTCAGTGAAGGGAGAGGAAAGCCAAAGCTGGTGGTGAACATTGAAGTCTCCAAGAATGGAGATCTTTGCAAAAGGGAAGAGGGTCATAATGTGCTCCACTTTGGAAGTTAAGTAGTCAAAGAATTTCTTATAGTCAGAGGAGTTAGGAGAGAGGTATATAGCACAGATAAATTTAGTTTGAGAGTGACTCTGTAGTCGTAGCTAGATGGTGGAAAAATCGGAAGATTCAAGAGCGTGGGCACGAGAGCAGGTTAAGTCATTGCGCACATAAACGCAGCATCCAGCTTTGGATCGAAAATGAGGATAGAGAAAGTAGGAGTGAACAGAAAAGGGGCTACTGTCAGTTGCCTCAGACACCTGAGTTTCAGTGAGGAAAAGAAGATGAGGTTTAGAAGAGGAGAGGTGGTGTTCTACAGATTGAAAATTAGATCTTAAACCGCGAATGTTGCAGAAGTAAATGAAGAAAAAGTTGAGGGGGGTGTCAAGACACTTAGGGTCGTCGACAGAAAGGCAGTCCGACCTGGGGACATTTATGGTCCCCTCCCCAGATGGGGACTCCGAGGCTGGTGTAGGAGTCGCCATGATGATTTTAAAATTTTTTGAGTGAAGGGTGTGTGTGTTATTAGGTGCTTGCAGTTTTGTGTGGAGGAAGAGAGTTGTCTTTAGAGGGCAGGCTGTGATTGCCCCCTTGTGTTGTGAGACACAAAGGGAAACGTTCAGTGAAGTTACAGCTGGGTTTAATGATAAGTTCATAGCACCCCCTGAACAGTGCATTAGACCTCACTGGGAGTAATTATCGTTTCGGCAGGTGTCTACTGCCTCCTTCTGTATGAGCTGAGTATGAGTATGAGCTGAGATAGAATGAGATAGGACCAAAGTTGAGTTGAAGTCCTTGGGATGTAGAAACGTCACGAAGCTAAAGGCACCCAGAATAATTTGACGAACAAACAACTGGTAACTTGCTGTAGACTGGATCCTGCAGGATTGCTGTGATCCAACCCCCATCACACGCA
>NC_087195.1:10508485-10513485 GCF_035594125.1 Scylla paramamosain
CTCAGAACGCCTAACTTTATAGAAACTGTTTTACCTAGAGATGAGATGTGAAGTTTCCACTTTAGATTATAAGTAAAAGACAGACTGAGGATGTTCAGTAAAGAAGAGGGGGACAGTCGTGTAATTGAAGAAGAGGAGATAGATAGATAGATAGAGAGATGGACAGTTGTGTCGAGTAGATAGATGGAGGAATTGAGTTTTTGAAGCATTGAAAAACATTAAGTTTGCTCTGTCCCAATCAGAAATTTTCGAGAGATCGGAAGTCAGGCGTTTTGTGGCTTTCCTGCGTGAACTGTTTGCTTTCTGAGGGGTTGGTCGTCGACGAAAAGACGTGGGAAAGTGCAGGGTGGTATCATCAGCGTAAAAGTGGATAGGGCAAGAAGTTTGATTTAGAAGATCATTGATGAATAATAGGAAGAGAGTGGGTGACAGGACAGAACCCAGAGGAACACCACTATTAACAAATTTAACAAAATATTTTATAGAAAAATGTCTGATTCACACAAAATCACACAACACACACACACACACACACACACACAGAGACAGAGAGAGAGAGAGAGAGAGAGAGAGAGAGAGAGAGATGCACAACCATCTTTGTAGGAAAGTTTCATTCCACAAAGGTGTGAAGGGCATAGAGAAGAGATTGTTACTATGGCGAATTCACTGCGACAGCGCTGTGAATGCGGCGAACTTGTTGCAACACCACTGGGAATCCGCTGCGACAGCGCTGCAACAGTGCTGCGACATCGCTGTAACTCCCAGTTGTGAAGATTCCGATTGCGAATGTTTTGAACAGGCCATAATATTCGCCGTCGCCTGGCGAAGGCGTTACGACTCAGGCCGCTCTGGCGACTCTGCTGCTAGTCCGTTGTGAACACGCGGTAATTCTGCTGCGAACGATTCGCAACGTGTTCGCCATCCAAATTTGCTAATGTGTGAACGAGGCAGAGGAAAAAGGGGCAGTTCGCCGAAAGAGTTCACCACGCGGAATACAAAGGGCGATGTGTATAAAAAGACAACAAATACTATCCTGGAGCTCACCTGTAGAAGGCGCTGGCGTCCGGGATAGAGTCGTGGTAATTCTTGCGGTACTTGTCAGCAAAGTCATAAAGTTGTTTGGCGTGATCCAGCAGAGCAGAGGCTGCGTCTGATTCCTGGTGATGCAGGGAGTGTGTGTGAGTGTCTGTGTGTGTGTGTGTGTGTGTGTGTGTCTCCATGTGAGAGAGAGAGAGAGAGAGAGAGAGAGAGAGAGAGAGAGAGAGAGAGAGAGAGAGAGAGAGAGAGAGAGAGAGAGAGAGAGAGAGAGAGACGCAGACAACACGTACACAGACTCACAGATACACAGATAAACAGACAGAAAGACACAGACAGGCATATAGAAAAGTATAAACAAAAATACAGGTGCACAAACACATAGTATATAGATAGATACATGCCATGTCATACAGAGACAGGCATAAACAAACAAAAACATAAAGAACAGAAAGACATACATACATGAATACATAGCACACAAGTAAATTCAAAGACAGATACGAAAAGATACATGCACACACAGGCAAAAAATTATACCTGGAAAGCAACAGAGGCAACAGCCAAAGCTGCAGCTGTCTCGCCAGCCAGTTCAGTGCCTGCAAGGAGACAGTTGTATGCTATTGGAATGACAGTGCTTCAAATGACTCGGTTATATTGTTATTGTTTTTAAGTGTTCATTTGTGTCATGGTATCATTATTATTATTATTAGTAGTAGTAGTAGTAGTAGTAGTAGTAGTAGTAGTAGTAATAGTAGTAGTATTGATTTTATTATTTCATTTTAGTTTATTTTTTTTATTATTAATATTTCTTTCTTTTCTTTTTTTTTTTTTTACTGTTTCACTCAACTGCTAATTTACTTCGTGCGATTTTTAGCTAAAGCCTTTATTTATTTATTTATTTGTTTTTTTTAATATTAGACTTAATTTGATTTTAGACTTTGATTTAGATTTGATTTAGATTACACTGTAACTTTATTTTAATATTAATGGGCTTTAGACAATTAAAAGAACCAAGTTTCTTGGACAAACCCAATTTTAACTTGAACACAAACTCTCTCTCTCTCTCTCTCTCTCTCTCTCTCTCTCTCTCTCTCTCTCTCTCTCTCTCTCTCTCTCTCTCTCTCTCTCTCTCTCTCTCTCTCTCTCTTTCTCTCTCTCTCTCTCTCTCTCACCTCCGTTGGTAGCGTCAATGTTGTATGAGGGTCGGTCCATGGTCATGTCCTCAGGACGGCCCCATTATGCGTGGTCTGGTCCACCGGAGCCCACCTGCAGGTGTGTGTATTCTTAGGTAATGAATTTCAACAACGCTGGGCCGCCCCACCTCTGTCCCGGATTTCACTGTTGTTTTTATCATATCTTTTTGTCAACCATTAACTTTTAGTGTATCTGTGTGTATGTGTATGTGTGTGTGTGTGTGTGTGTGTGTGTGTGTGTGTGTGTGTGTGTGTGTGTGTGTGTGTGTGTGTGTGTGTGTGTGTGTGTGTGTGTGTGTGCCTTCCTGTGTGCGTGTATTGTGTGTGTGTGTGTGTGTGTGTGTGTGTGTGTGTAACTGTATCATTATTATTGCAATTATGTTCTTTATTAAATCACTCAGTACTTATACCTACTAATACTACTACTACTACTACTACTACTACTTAAACTACTACCACTACTACTACTACTAGTAATAGTACTGCTGCTGCTGCTGCTACTAAACTACTACTACTACTACTACTACTACTACAGTTTTTTTTTTTTTTATGTAGGAGGGACATCGACCAGAGGCATCAAAAATCCAATTAAAAAAAAAAAAAGGCCCATTCAAATGCCGGTCCCTGAATAGGATCAGAAGCGGTATTCAAAAGCTGAAGGATAAGTGCCTTGAAACCTCCCTCCTGAAGGAATTCAAGTCAGAGCAAGATGGAAATAGAGAAGCAGGCAGGAAGTTCCTGAGTTTGCCAGAGAAAGGGATGAATGATTGAGAATACTGGTTAACTCTAACATTAGAGAGGTTGACATAATAGGGGTGAGAGAAAGAAGAAAGTCTTGTGCAGCGAGGCAGCGAGAGGAAGGGAGGCATGCAGTTAGCAAGATCAGAAGAGCATGAAAATAACGGTAGAAGATAGCAAGAGACGCAACATTGTGGCGATGAGAGAGAGGTTGATGACAGTCAAAGGAAAGGAGTTGATGAGACAAAAAAAACTTTTGATTCTTGAAGAGCGATATGAGTGGAACACCCCCCCCCCAAGACATGTGAAGCATACTCTATACATGGACAGATAAGGCCCCTGGACAGAGTTAGCAGCTGGGAGGGTGTGAAAAACTTGGGAAGATGTCTCAGAACGCCTAACTTCATATTTTTAGCTAGAGATGAGATGTGAAGTTTCCAGTTTAGATTATAAGAAAAGGACAGATCGAGGATGTTCAGTGTAGAAGAGAGGGACAGTTGACTGTTATTAAAGAAGAGGGAATAGTTGTCTAGAAGGTTCTGTTGAGTTGATAGATGGAGGAATTGAGTTTTTGAGCCATTGAACAATACCAAGTTTGCTCTGCCCGAATCAAGAATTTCAGAGAGAGATCAGAAGTCAGGCGTTCTGTGGCTTCTCTGCGTGAACTGTCTACTTCCTTAAGGGTTGGACGTCTACGAAAAGACGTGGAAAAGTGGAGGGTGGTATCACCAGCGAAAGACTGGATAGGACAAAAAGTTTGGTTTAGAAGATCATTGATGAATAATAGGAAGAGTGGGTGACAGGACAGAACCCTGAGGAAAACCACTGTTAATACATTTAGGAGAACAGTGGCCGTCTACCACTGCAACAATAGAACGGTCAGAAAGGAAACTTAAGATGATGTTACAGAGAGAAGGATAGAAACCGTAGGAGGGTAGTTTGGAAATCAAAGCTTTGTGCCAGACTCTATCAAAAGCTTTTGATATGTCCACGGCAACAGCAAAAATTTCACCAAAATCTCTAAAGGAGGATGACCAAGACTCAGTAAGGGAAGCCAGATGATCACCAGTAGAACGGCCTTGATGGAACCCATACTGGCAATCATAGAAGATTGTGATATTAAAGATGTTTAAGAATCTTCCTGTTGAGGATAGACTCAAAAACTTTAGACAGACAGAAAATTAAAGCAATAGGACGGTAGTTTGAGGGATTATTACGGTCACCCTTTTTAGGAACAGGCTCAAGATAGGCAAACTTCCAGCAAGAAGGGAAGGTAGATGTTGACAGACAGAGCTGAAAGAGTTTGTCTAGGCAAGGTGCAAGCTGGGAGGCGCAGTTTCGGAGAACAGTAGGAAGGACCCCATCAGGTCCATAAACCTTACGAGGGTTTTGGCCAGCAAGGGCATGGAAAACATCATTACGAAGAATTCTAATAGGTAGCATTAAGTAGTCAGAGGTGGAGGAGAGGAAGGAACAAGCCCAGAATCGTCCAAAGTAGTGTTTTTATGAAAGGTTTGAGTGAAGAGTTCAGCTTTAAAGATAGATGTGATAGCAGTGGTGCCATCTGGTTGAAATAAAGGAGGGAAAGAAGAAGAAGCAAAGTTATTGGGGATATTTTTAACTAGGAGCCAAAAGTCACGAGGGGAGTTAGATCTTGAAAGATTTTCACACCTTCTTTTAATGAACTAGTTTTCGGCTAGTTGGAGAACAGATTTGGCATGGTTCCGGGGAGAAATATAGAGTGCATGAGATTCTGGTGATGGAAGGATCAAGTACCTTTTGTGGGCCACCTCTATCATGTACAGCACGAGAACAGGTTGTGTTAAACCAAGATTAGGAAGGTTTAGGTCGAGAAAAAGAGTGAGGAATGTACGCCTCCATGCCAGACACTGTCACCTCTGTTATGCGCTTGGCACACAGAGACGGGTCTCTGACACGGAAGCAGTAGTCATTCCAAGGAAAATCAACAATATACCTCCTCAGGTCCCCCAACTAGCAGAGGCAAAACACCAGAGGCACCTCCGCTCAGGG
>NC_087195.1:10515985-10530985 GCF_035594125.1 Scylla paramamosain
CAAGATACAGATATGAGATTGTGATCGGAGGAGCCTAATGGAGAAGGGAGGGTAACAATATGAGCAGAAGGATTAGAGATCAGGAAGAGGTCAAGAATGTTGGGCGTATCTCCAAGACGGTCAGGAATACGAGTAGGGTGTTGCACCAATTGTTCTAGGTCGTGGAGGATAGCAAAGCTGAAGGCTAGTTCACCAGGATGGTCAGTGAAGGGAGAGGAAAGCCAAAGCTGGTGGTGAACATTGAAGTCTCCAAGAATGGAGATCTCTGCAAAAGGGAAGAGAGTCAAGATGTGCTCCACTTTAGAAGTTAAGTAGTCAAAGAATTTCTTATAGTCAGAGGAGTTAGGTGAGAGGTATACAGCACAGATAAATTTAGTTTGAAAGTGACTCTGTAGTCGTAGCCAGATGGTGGAAAACTCGGAAGATTCAAGAGCGTGGGCATGAAAGCAGGTTAAGTCGTTGCGCACATAAACGTAACATCCAGCTTTGGATCGAAAATGAGGATAGAGAAAGTAGGAGGGAACAGAAAAGGGACTACTGTTCGTTGCCTCAGACTCCTTAGTTTCAGTGAGGAAAAGAAGATGAGGTTTAGAAGAGGAGAGGTGGTGTTCTACAGATTGAAAATTTGATCTTAGATTGCGAATGTTGCAGAAGTTAATTAAGAAAAAGTTGAAGGGGTGTCAAGACACTTAGCTAAGGGTCGTTTTCAGAAGGGCAGTCCGACCTGGGGACATTTGTGGTCCTCTCCCCAGATAGGGACTCTGAGGCTGGTGTAGGAGTAAATATAATTTTGAAATTTTTAGCGAAGGGTGTGTCTGTTATTAGGTGCTTCTAATTTTGTGTGGAGGAAGAGAGTTGTCTTTAGAGGGCAGTCTGTGACTGCCCCCTTGTGATGTGAGACACAAAAGGAAACGTTCAGTGAAGTCACAGCTGGGTTTAACGATAAGTTCACAACACCCCCTGAACAGTGCTTTAGACCTCACTGGGAGTCATTATCGTTTCGGCAGGTGTCTACTACCTCTCATTAGATCCAACGCCAATTCGATAATATAGAACTAAATCCTAGTTACTTAAACTGATAATATGTTGAAACTGACATATTAGAAATTTTAAGTAAAATAAAGTTTAGTTCTATATTTTCGGATTGGCAGGTGGACCTTATGGGTCTATTATACGATATTTAGTTTCGAAGGGTCGGATCGTACGATATTTAGTTTTGAGGGATCGGACCTCACTGGATTGTCTTGAAGGCCGCAGGTTGTATAGGGCTGCTCTTGGGTCTTGAATATCTCCAGAATGCTGATGTGAGTATACAGCAATATTTTCGTAAATGAAGATGGAAACAAATATAATTGGCAGCAACAACACTGAACACTAAACTATTGTAAATGGAAACTTTCAGCAAAAGATGATATTATATGGAATTTTGAGTTGAGATTTTCAGAAAAGGAGTGCCCAGTTAGGTTTCTTGTATCAGACAGGAACAGTTTAGTGTCATCGAAGGAAAGGGAATTTTTATTGTACCTTCTTCTAAATCAGAAAGTTCATATCCCCTTAACAGTTAACCATACCCTCCCCTCCCTTCTCACACATTTCGTATCCCTGCACGCCTCTCCCCCTGCCCTCTCTCACCATCATAGTAGCCTCCAGACAGGTCATGGCCCACGTCCGAGCCATCATCGAGGACCGAGTCACCACGCCAGGTCACTCGCTGGTCAGCAGGCAGTGGACCCGACCTCTGTGCTTCATAGAACATATATGACATGCACAGAACCTGATATGAAGAGAGAGAGAGAGAGAGAGAGAGAGAGAGAGAGAGAGAGAGAGAGAGAGAGAGAGAGAGAGAGAGAGAGAGAGAGAGAGAGAGAGAGAGAGAGAGAGAGAGAGAGAGAGAGTAAAAAAGTAGTAAAATGCAGATAAAAGTGTAATGCATCTCAATTATTTGTTATGTGAAAGTGAAGTTTAAGAATATACAACATTATTCTCAATTCAATTCATTTTTTTTCTGATAAAACAATTAAATGTTGGTGTTGATTTTACTTATGATACATGTACATATATGCCTTTTTTATTATTATTATTTTTGGCTCCAAATACAAGTTGATTTTTTTTTTTACTTACAATGCTTATAATACATAGTGCTGATGAAATTCTAATCTTTGGAAGTTGGTTCTTCTCTTTACTGCAGGCTTACTCTGCTGTCTTAAAGGACTTAAAGAGTTAGTTACCTGTGCATAGTCATGAGGCTTCATTCCTGTTGCATCACATGGGTTGACCATTGGCTCTGGAGTGGTGAGTGTGTTGTCCTCTGTGTGGTTGCAGGGAGATCATTTTCAGTTGTAAACAAATACATTAATGGATAATTTCTATAATTTCATCCTCTATTTTAATTCCATTGTCCGGGGTCTAGTTGGTGAACATCACAACTTCTCATATTCATCTCCTTACTTCAAACTTCAAAGAAAACTGTATAAGCTATTTTACACCTCCAATCAAACATCAAATTAACTAACCAATCCGTCATTCGAGCAATAAACGAATGGATCAATGACCCAACACTCAGTCAGCCAACTGCTTCATCAGTCAGTCAGTTAATCAACCAATCAATGGCATCAATCAGAAAAGAAGCGATGGTCAAGTGGTCAGAAGTAAGGCGTAGTGACTTCGGAGACCCAAGTTCGAGCGCTGGCGAAAGCTGATCATTTTTAAACTGTTGCCGAGTGGCCGAACACCCTCATTCTTTATCAATCCTCTCTTTTGACGACAACTACATCAAGGAGCTCTGGAGGGCGGAATGAGCTTCTGTAAAGGCATTATCATCGGCAGATTTTTAATCTGCCCATGACATCACGGGCGAGCCGACCTATTAAAAGGTAGAGCAAAAAGTTAGAGTCATACGAAATAGATCCACGTGGCCCCACAGCTCATCCCTTACTCCGGGACTGTGACTTCAGGGTTTCTACTGTTTACTTTTCCCAGGTTTCCCCAGGCACCTATTTATCAACCAACGGCTGCATGAGCTCTGCGCCGCATGCTCCAGCCCAGATGCAGACCGAGATCCGTGGATTTGTAGTCAGGCGCGCTAGACGTTGCACCACGGAGGGACTGACTAAGCCTCTACCGACTATAAGAGGCCGACCATCTAAGGCTCCAAAAGAAGAAAAGAAGGGTTGCAACAAAAATTGCCTAATGGCGCTATGGGTAAAGAACATAAAAATATTTCATTAGGCGATTCCATCACCACACTACTCACCACACAGCAGTTCGTCGTTCATCACATTTTTCACCACCTGGGGGAAGGTGAAGTAGTAGTAGACTTGGATTAGGTACCATACTTCCTCACCCGCAGATACCTTCAGTGCTGGGTCAGTGATGATGAAAGTGAAGTCATCAACCTGTTCTACGCTTCCTTTTTGTAGCTGCAGGAAAGATTATTGTAAATTTAGTAATGCTTAGTTGTTGCTCTCCGCAAATTTTTCCTACATAGAATGTTTTTTCTTAACTGTGTGCACGCGCCACGCTGAGTGTGGGGTGTGGTGTTTGCGTGTATGGCAGTACTATACTAATAGTATAGTAATATACGTAATACGTATAGTACTATTTGTTGTTTTATTGAGATATAAAGGGATGACGATCCACGGCATCACCGCGCAGCATTATGACGTGGTGGACTAGTGGAAGCAGAGGCAGTGTGCTCGCTGTTGCTGCGAGTTAGGACAAACTAGCATTATATTAATTTGAAATTAAGAGTTTAGGAAACGATGAAGGAAAAACATGTTATGTTTGCATCTGGTTGAGAGGGGGTTGTAAATTCCCTAATCGCATGTTAAATTGTCTGTTGAACTCGTATCTCCTCCCTTATTTATTGACCAAAGTCTTTAATTTAAAAAGAATTTTAATCAGGAAGAATAGGAGAACAAGGTCTGCTATCGTTTTTCTTGTACGATAATCTTTTTTTTTTATTGTTCAATGAAAAGTAAAAAAAAAAATTTGACTTTCAAATATTTGTCAAAACTCAAAATCAGCTCCAAACAAGAATTTCGATAGCAAACTTTGTTTACCTCTCATAGTTTCATAAGCTGCAATATCCCATATATGTGTAACAGGAATAACAACGGAGGAGATCTTTTTTATATGCCAAAATCCGCCTCATTGAGATGTCGCGTCCTAAAATTTAAGGTGTTACTATAATTCACCTGTTGCAGCTAGGGATTTGAAATTCACATGATATATACATCAAAATATGTTGAAAAAGCAGAAATAGTTTCATTTAGTTAGTCTGATTGGTTTTGTACATAGGCGTAAAGCGATTCATTATTTCACGCGGGGGGGAAGGGGAAAACAATTTTTTTATATATATTTCGCCATATTTCTAAGTAAAAACCAATGTTTAACTGCTTAAAATGAATAAAATATTAATACAAAAGATATCTGATGCAGATACATTGATTACTTGCCGGATTTACGAAAGGATAAATATGTATTTTTGTTTTTCGTATATAAATCTCAGAGAAATAGATAGACCTAAAATTTCGTGCTCTCTAATGTAAGTAGCGAGAGAACCGTAAGTTTTCATAGGAAACTAAAGAAAAACGGGTATGAGAACATGGGGGAAAAAAAAAAAAAAGGAAAATAAAAAAGAAAAAAACTTATCATGCATGTCTCGCAGGATGCGAAACCATGGAATTTCATGACAGAAGATCTCATTACATAAAGGGATATTTTTTTTTTATCAAAACTTTGCATATATCAAAAGAAGCGAAAAAATGCAAAAAATATATAGAAAAAAATCTTATTTTTTTTTTTTTTAGGTCCAGATCGATTTAGAAATAAAAATTATGTAAATAGTTGTCTTTAGAAATGAGCCCTTAAGAATCTCCATAACGATTAACCATTACATGTAATAAAGATCTTTAGTCTTGGCGGGAGTGCTCGAAAGCCATAATTTGATCCCATTGCTGTTCAACATTCTCAAACACATATCACGAGTGGATACTTATAACATTTGCCGTCACCAGCAATATAAGAAGAAAAAAATGTGTACATATTTATTCTGATATTTAAGGTAAACTTACTTTTCCTCACCCAATTTATTCACATTAGTATCATTTGTGTTTATATGACAATTATGAGATCACATATCAGATGTGACTGGTTCAGAAAGCCACCACAAACCCTGCAATTGAAGACACCTCTCATTAACAGACTAAACAACCTGAATCATATACAAGAAATATATACTAACACAGCCTAAGTGGCTTAAGGAAATTAGGTTAATTTAAAAACAAGAATAGTATAAACAGTCGTTCTTCCCCATGATTTCTAGGTGTGGCAAATTGTATCGTGACCATTCTTTGCTTATCCATCACCACCACCACCACTGCCATCACCATCACCGCCACCACCATCACCGCCACCACCAATACTGCCCACCACTATCACCGCCACCACCACCACCATTACCACCCACACACACTTGTCATCACCACTGCTATATCTAAATCCTCATAAAAAAATAAATAAAATAAATAAATAAATAAATAATAAATAAATAAATAAATAAATAAATGTCAAGGTCTTGTATGATGAAAAAAGTAATGAAAATATAACAAATTATAAAAGAAAGTGGCAATACAAACCAGCACATTAAAATTCCAGATTATTCCACTTGCAGTGAGGAGGACGCAGTCACTAATTATATATATATATATATATATATATATATATATATATATATATATATATATATATATATATATATATATATATATATATATATATATATACTCGTATATGCCGTGAACCGAGGAGTCGGTCAGGGCCGTAGGAGGCGGTCATTGGCTGGTACAGCGCGACTGGTGGGCTCGTTAGGTAGATGCGGTAGGAGGCGCTGACTGGTTGGCTTCGTTTGACTGGTAGGCTTGCTATGTGGCGGCGGTGCTTGATCCCTTCTCATACTCGGCAGGGCCTGTAAATCCTCAGCTGTACATTGAACCTGGGATTGAATTCTTTTATGTAGTGCTTCAAATTTTGCAAGTCGTCTCGGATCTGTATACTTATCTAAAATTTCAGTGTTTTCTTCCAGGTCTTTTCTTGTGATTTTGATGCCGTGCAAATGTTGTAAGTGTATTCTTGGCGCTCCGGATGTTAGGTGGCAGGTGAGCCGTCGAGATAGCTTCGTCGTGATCATGCCAATGTAAGTTGAAGGGAGGACTTTACAGTTTCTTCGTTTACAGGTAAACTTATACACTGCGTGTGACTTATGGGTTGTCCCTCTTTCTCTGTGAGGACTGTTTCTGAGTAGGAGGTGGCTGGCCTTGTTCCTGTAGTATATTTGGAGGTTTATCTTCTTTTCAGGGTCTGTGGACTTCACATTTCTTTTCACTATTTGTGTAATGATTCTTTCATCGTCTTTGTATGCTGTGGAAAAGAAAGGACGGTAGTATATGGTGATGTCAGGCTTTCTTGAGTCTTCAGAGGAGCCGGAGTTATGCCAGTTATCGATGATCTGCTTGCTTTGGTGGACAATGTTCTTTTCACTGAAGCCGTTGTTTATTAATACTTGTGTTGCCCTTTCTATTTCTTCATGCACTTGCTGCCAAGTACTGCAGTGTATGGGTGCTCTTCGGATGTAAGCACCGATAGTAGGGTCCTTACTTCGGTCAGGACATTCGCTCCTTTCATTAGGGCCGTGCCCAGGGTTAGTTGGCTTGACATACACTGCTGTATTGAGCTTCACTTGCTGTTCCTTCACGAGTACGTCGAGGAAGGACATGGTACCGTTTACACTGTGTTCTATGGTGAAGTTGAGACCAAAAAATTTCTTCAAGGCAACGCTTGAGCTGGTCAGCACCAACGTTGCTTGCAGTCTTGATGAATATGTCGTCAATATAGCGGCAATCTTTTTGAACACATCTTCTTGACGATACTTGTTTTCCCGACAGGGGGTAAAAGGGGCTTCCATTGTGCAGCATTCGAGGATTCCGCCTTGTGCAGTTTCAGGAATGTCAAATTGGGGTGCAGAGTCGTTATGGTACACTCTGTCAATGAAGTGGTCGATGGTGCGTTTGTCTGGAACACTGGTAAAAACTTGTTTCACATCAGGTGAAGCGATATCACTATCGGCGGTGTTGCTCTTGAGGATGTGGAGAAAATCAGATGCAGATTGCAAGCTGAAGATGTTGGGAATATAAGAACATCGTCCACCAAAGCAAGATCTTCGATAAGTGGCATAACTCCAGCTCCCCTCAAGACTCAAGAAAACCTGACATCACCATATACTACCGGGCTTTCTTCTCCTCAGCATGCAAAGATGAAAGAATCGTTACACAAATAGTGAAAAAGAAATGTCAAGGCCACAGACCCAGAAGGGAAAATAAAGCTCCAAATATACTACAGGAACAAGAAAACCAGCCACCTCCTACTCAGAAACAGTCCCCACATAGAAAAAGAGACAACCCAAAAATCACACGCTGTGTATAAGTTTACCCGTAAACGAGGAAACTGAAGTTCTCCATCAACTTACACTGGCATGACCACGACGAAGCTATCTCGACGGCTCACCTGCCACCTAACATCCGGAGCGCCAAGAATATACACTTAAAACAGCAGCACGGCATCAAAATCACAAGAAAAGACCTGGAAGAAAACATCGAAATTTTAGATATGTGTGCAGATGCGAAACGCTTTGCAATACTTGGAGCACTGTACATAAAAGAATTCAACCCCAGACTTAATGTACAAGCCGAGGATTTACAGGCCATGCCGAGCATGAGAAGAGATCAAGCACCACCGCCACATGACAAGCCCACCAGCCAGCCGGAGCCAACCAATCAGTATTTCCCACCGCACCCACATAACTAACCCACCAATCGCGCTATACCACCCAATCAGCGCCCCTTATGGCCTAGACCGACACCTCGATTCACGGCATAAATACCAGCCTCCCTAGTGTGTCTATATATATATATATATATATATATATATATATATATATATATATATATATATATATATATATATATATATATATATATATATATATATATATATATATATATATATATATATATTACACAGAATGGAAAATTTTTAGGCTACACCCTCATAAAAGTAGAATATATTCACATGTAAAACTCAGGCTCACATTCTTAAACGTTTTGTCCTTTGTCGTAGAGATGATTAGTTGAGCGTTCAAGGGTGCTTTCGCTAATTAATGATGGAGCACTATCAATTAATAAACTATCACTAGAATCATGGAAGCACCCGTGAAGACTCGCTTAACTCTTAGTACAGCCCACTGAAAGTAGTCGAAATAAAATACCGAAGCGTTTAGGAACGCAGGTCGCATAGCCATAACAGTTACCTCTAGACGCAACACTCTGGACTGGAAGCTCAGTTCAAGGCGCAGACCGTCGATATCTTTGGGCGCGTTGTCCCTGAACTCTGCCTGGTAGTTCCCTTGCCATTCTTGCAGCACCTTCACATTGTCACATTGGCCCGCTACTCCTGGGAGATGCAGACTCCAAAATTTTAAACTACTACTACTAATAATAATAATACTAATACTGTTAGCACTACACATAAGGGCTAAAGCACCGGCGACATAGTCCACAAGGCCCTCAAGGTTAGCAGTGCGGATAGGTCAAAAAGTAATAAAATGAAGCTCATTAAATTTAGTTAAGTTCAAACAGATTGGAAGGAATTGGTCATAAGGAGGATAAATGACTGCAACGGATTCGATAACCATGCTGTTTGCGCCGAGTCAATGGAGATCTTTAAAAGATTACATTAATTTTAGGAAGGGGTGATAGGTTGGTACAGGTACATATAATTTGAGAGTATGTCACGTGCAGATTGTGTTCCTGATCTAATACAAAATAGTGAAAAGGAGGGCACAGAATTAAAAACAAAATAAGGGATTTAATAACCTAAAGCAGTGTAAAGCAGCGTCCAATCTTATTGCTTTTGTTGTTGTTTCGGAGACCTCCATATTCTCCCTGACCATATCGTGCAGTAGTTCATAATGACGTAATCTTTCACTTTACCGGGCCTGTCTCTGTTATTCGTACAAGTACCACGCCGACACACGCCCTGCTGATTGATCGAGCGCGATAATGGCAGCATAGTAACGCCATGGTAAAGTAGTACCGCGTGTTTAGGGAGTCGAAGGTTTCTCAAGCGATTCAAATCCTGATTATGGTCTGAGGTTGGAAAAAGCGTCCACTCTGTATAACGGTTCCCAAATGCGAAAATTAACCGTCCTTCGTTAGGAGACACCGTCATAACCCTATTAGAATAGGGGAACCAGATGCAAACCGCCCCCCACCAAAAAATAAATTAATTAATTAATAAATAAAAATCAAACCACCTTCATTCTATTACTAAGGTGTACCTCAAGGCTCTGTTCTTGGCCCGATACTTTTTTCCTAACTTATATTAAAGATATCACAAACTGTAAAACAAAATTCAATTTCGTAATATATGCTGCTGGCACAATTTTCTTACTCAAACATGAAAATATTTATCTGCTTTATGAAAATTCAAACATAGTTAAGTCTTGGATTCACTCAAATAAACTAATATTTAACGTATCTCAAACAAATTTTACCTAACTTCAAAAGGCTTATTTTTTTTTTATCTTATTTTCAAAATCCCATCAATAACACTGAACGGTGAAACTAAAACAAGTTTGTCAGAATAAATTTCTAGGTATTATAAATGATGAAAGTTTAACTGGAAGTCACATATTGAGCAAATACTTAAAACTTTCAGAAATTACCGCTATCCTCTACAGAGTTCGCACAACCTAACTATATATGCATTAATCAATATATATTACACTCTGTTATCCTCAATTTTCGTATTGTGTCTCCATATGTGCATCCACATGGCCCTCCTTCTTAAATACATTAACAGTAGCAGAAAGCTAAATCGTTAGATGTATATTTTTCATTAGAAAAGGTTAATTCAAAAATTAATGTATTTACAGAAACGAAAAAATATAAATGTGATTTATCTACATTCATCAGAACTTCACTTTATTGATAATATGTATTTATAAATCTAGGGAATGATGAGATATATAAATGAAACTCATACTAGAAGTAATAATATCAACCTAATTTGTTCTGTATATAGAACTTCTTTATTTAAGAAAACTGTTATAAACTATGGTCTAAGTTGGTCTACAGTTTGCCTCATGAGAAAAAAGGTCTTTTTGCAAACAACCAGTATTTCTAGTTACGAGAAAGAAAAAAAAATATTTAATAAACAATCAATGATGTTATAATTCTCTTGCGAAAAATTTCCTGTTTCATGACTCTGTTATATTATTAATATTATATCTACTTGTATTTCCTTTGATTTCAATTTCAGTGTGTCTTTTTTTTTTTTTCATCTATGGTTATTGTATATAGTATGTTTTCTGTGTTTGGTATGAAAATTACTAATCGTTGTAATTAGCTTTCATACCATTCTACAATGTTTAGGAAAAATCTCCGTCATGGAGGTGCAGCTCGACGAACCGTAGCTAAGAAATGTAAATATTGTAAAGTTTCCATTACGTTGTGCTTTTGCTTATATTATATTTGTTTTCCGTTACTTACTTACTTACTTACTTACTTACTTACACACACACACACACACACACACACACACACACACACACACACACACACATTTATTGTTGTAGCATTAAAAGTATCTAAGATCTGTGGCATTTTATACAGAGTCCGTAACCATCTCACACCTGAAGCACTTATCAGTATCTACTATACACTCTCTTATCCTCATTTCATTTCATGTGTATCAGTGTGGGCTTGTACTTAGCACTCTCTTCTCAAAAAATTCGCAATAGCACAAAATATAATCTTTAGATACATGTTTTCTATGAACAGATTTGAGTCAACACAAGGTGTACTTTCTACATACGAATTTCTTAGTTTTGTAAATATCCTTAAGTATTTTGTTTTACTGTTTATTTAAAAATGCATCACACAGTATCAGGGAACACAACCTTTCAGGCTGGTAAGCACTTCACACAATACTCCAGGTAATAATTTCTAATGTGTCCTCACTTCAGAACCATTCTCTTTCAAAACAGTTTGTTGTGCTCCGGAACTCACCTGTGGAATTCACTCTCCGTAGATATTAAGAATCTTGTTAGTAATGATAATCTTCCCCTATTTAACACATCTATTAAATTTCATTTACATAATAAGCAAAATTTGCATAAACGGGGAAATTAATAATGGTTATTTTAGATTATATTTCTTATTTTCATTATTTCTTGTATGTTTCTTATTTCATTGTGATATTTGTTTTAAAAGTTTATTTTATTGAGATTTCTAATTGTTGTACTAATACTATCATTATTTTTTTGCTCTACTAGCACTACTACTTATTTCCTCTACTATTACCAGTTTGTCTTACTACAATTAATAACACTTGTTTGTTCTGCTACTATTACTATCACTTGCTTGTTATATACATTTATTTATTTATTTTTTGTTTTTATTTATTTATTTTTTCTTTTTTTTCTATGTAGAAGGGACACCGGCCAAGGATAACAAAAAAAAAAAAAAAACTCACTGAGATGCCGGTCTCCGAATAGGGTCCAAAGCGGCAGTCAAAAACTGAAGGATAAGTGTCTTCAAGCTTCCCTCCTGAAGGAATTCAAGTCATAGGAAGGTAAAAATACAGAAGCATTTTTTTTTTTTTTTATGTAGGAAGGACACTGGCCAAGGGCAACAAAAATCCAATAAAAAAAATGCCCACTGAAATGCCGGTCCCATAAAAGGGTCAAAGCAGTAATCAAAAATTGATGAATAAGTGTCTTGAAACCTCACTCTTGAAGGAATTCAAGTCATAGGAAGGTGGAAATACAGAAGCAGGCAGGGAGTTCCAGAGTTTACCAGAGAAAGGGATGAATGATTGAGAATACTGGTTAACTCTTGAGTTAGAGAGGTGGACAGAATAGGGGTGAGAGAAAGAAGAAAGTCTTGTGGAGCGAGGCCGCGGGAGGAGGGGAGGCATGCAGTTAGCAAGATCAGAAGAGCAATTAGCATGAAAATAGTGGTAAAAGAGCTTTGGATTGAAAATGAGGATGTAAAAAGTAGGAGGGAAGAGAAAAAGGGCTACTGTCAGTTTGTAATACTGTATTTCAATATTCTTAATATCAGATGCAGCCAATAAATTATGATAAATATACCTGTCTGCCTGGAAGCTTTTGCTTGGTAGCCTGTGCCAATGTTTATCATATATTTATATGTACATAATTTGTTCATCATTAAATGGCAATAAGTTTACTTTACGTTACTTCACACACACACTCACACTCTCTCTCTCTCTCTCTCTCTCTCTCTCTCTCTCTCTCTCTCTCTCTCTCTCTCTCTCTCTCTCTCTCTCTCTCTCTCTCTCTCTCTCTCTCTCCATTCAAGTTAGGCTGCTTCCCTTCATACTTAATTAGCTATGCAATATTACATATACGTAGTACAATAATATTACACAGTATATATATATATATATATATATATATATATATATATATATATATATATATATATATATATATATATATATATATATACTTTTACATATTTACCTGATACATAATCCCTATATAAAATTCTTTTCCTCTTTCTGTCCTTCCGCAAAACTCTTGTCACATTATGTTGTGTAAATTTGAAAAAAAATTATTAAACGTGCAATTTTAGTAGATAACTAAGTAACCATACATTAATTAATTTTCAAGTTTGCAAGCTGTGTACTCTGTAGTCTGTATAATGTATAAGATGTCTCCACCGCATCCATTGTGTGTGGTGCAGATGCTGATGCCGATATTAATTTCATCTCAAATGCGAATGGAGATGCGGATGTGGATGTTTAATTTATCAGAACTGCGGATGTGGACTCAGATGCTGATGACAAAATTTATGCGGATGTGGATGCGGAGATTTCCACGCTCAGTGTATCTAGTGATGGGGCAGTCAAGCACCCAGGGAGGCAAACACCCAGTGACGAAGAAAGAAGGAACTCCATGAAGACAGCAATCACAGAACTAACGGCCAAAATCAAGGAGCTCCAGACAACAGACTTTAAGGCGGTTGAAGACATTGATGCCGATATTAAAATTGATATAGACGCACATTTTACAGAATTAATAGACAGATACAAAAATGGCATCATGGCAAAGAACCACAGAAAAATCATCAACCTCAATGGTGGCCAAATCAAATACCCACGACCCATCGATGGCTACATCAGTTTAAGCAAGAAAACACTTCCTCCGGAACAAGAGGAGCTTCTTAACACCGGCATTAATTGCCACGTCCTCTCAAAACCAAAGAACTTCCAGAAGCGAGTGAAACATGAGGTGCTAATTGATGGCATCGAAAAACTTTATAAACAAGGCGAAGTTACCATCGACCCTTCTTTCAAGAAAGTCATGGCAAAAGCATCTAAAACAAGAGGCAGTTGCAGAAGCAGCATACTCGAGAAGAAGCAGAAAGGTATAAAAGGGACCGAAATGCGACAAAGCTGTCACTTTTCTCTCTGTCAACATGCCCTCGTCACCTCTCCTCGATGCCCTCATCCTTGCGTCTGCGCAAGACACTTCTCCTTCAATTTTTGGCTGCCGCTTTGGACCTTTTTCTGGGACTGGCATCTCAGTGAACCTCTTCTTTTTTTTATTTTTGTTTCCCTTGGCCGGTGTTCCTCTTATATATATATATATATATATATATATATATATATATATATATATATATATATATATATATATATATATATATATATATATATATATATAAAGCTAGGTATAAAACATCTCTTCTGCGTCATATTAAGAATTCATGAAAGTACGATTATGTTGATTAAAAACTGTCAGATTTTAATAATCTGGCGGATGTTTCCTATAATGCGCCCTGTCGCAGTCACATTTATTAAATCCGTATCTGTCTTTCAAGGAAGATGAGAATATGTAAAATATGCTTAGTTAAATTTTGAGATAATTGTTCTTTGTGCAAGATTGCAATAGTATTCTTATGTATAAGTTAATTTTCTTTTCATTAATATTATAATTGCTGCTATTATTATTATTGTTATCGTTATCATTATTATTATTATTTATTATTTATATATTATTATTGCAGTTATTATTATTGTTATTGTTATCGTTATCATCATTATTATTATTTATTATCTATATCCGAGATCACTTTATATTGGCGTATCGTCCCGCTATTGTTCCTCAGTCAGTTGCCACCTAGCCTCCTGGGTGGTGAGTGAGCCATGTGCCAATTTCCGTGGCGTCTGCTACGCTCTGTACCGCAGCCTGTTATTGTACTGAAGCTTCTAAGTAGTGTTTGGTGTTTCCTTGTTGACCTGGATAAGCGGATACACAGAGTGTACCGTCCCCAATAAGTAATCATAGAAACTTTTGAAGAAATGTTTAAAATGAACTAAAAGAGTTTTGTAGCGTTTCCCCCTTTCCGTCTTTGCCATTGCTTTGACTGCAATGCGTACCTAAATTGGGATAACTCCGGAGTTTGAGCCTCTTGGCCATGCTGCAGTGAAGGACATTTCATAAATTCAGTCACGTGTTTAAGGCGATTCACACACATCAGTGACGTGTCAGTGCCGCGTCCGCTCAGTGTCAGTGATATCCGTGTTGTTTCCGTGACGTCTACGCACACACATCCGTGGTGATGACGTACAGCGTGAAATCAGTGTTTTTCAGGATGGCAATGTTTTCGGACGTGGAGTTGGCAATGATTGCCATAATGTTCAGAAAAAAAGAGACTGTACAAGGAATTAACCGATGATGAAACAAAATTTTTCAAGTACTTTAGAATGTCCAAAAACTGCTTCAGGATATTGTTCAGTAAAATGGAGACTCAACTTAGCATCTTTCATTTCTTCTATTTTATTCCATATATCTTGCTTGAAATTGCAATCCATATATTTTGGTTGTGACAGATCATAAAGAACAGGACGGTT
>NC_087195.1:10533485-10600985 GCF_035594125.1 Scylla paramamosain
AAAGATCCTCTCACAATTGTCGACATTCAAACATTTTATACTTAGGTAAAGCTTCATACTTGGGAGAAGTCATTGTTTCCACCAGCCTTGGCTATAATTTTATTCACTGACCAACCTGGGGGAAAAAAGTCTGCAACCTTGCACCCGATATCCTTAACCCTTTGGTTTATGTCAAACTCTTTTTTCCGTTGGTCTTTGTCAGATCAAACCCATATTTCCATATCCTGGACTTAACAGAGGTACTTATGGCACCACACGTCTCCTAACTGAGAAGACCTGAGGCAGTACTATTCTGATTTTCCTTGGATTACTTATTGTTTTCGTGTCAGAGATCCATCTTTTTGTGCAGAGTCCAAAACGAAAGTAATTGTCTCAAGGCACGGAGGCATACCTTCTACACACTTTCTTTAATCCCGTTGCTAATTATTTTGGTTCACCTCAGCCTGCTCTTGTACTGTCGAGGGTAAGAGATAGTGGCTTACAAGTGATACCTTAACCGTCCATCTCCTGAAAATCATACTGATTTTATCTTACATTTTTTTTTTTTTTTCGAAAATCTTCCATCGATAAGAAATGTGAAAATCTTGCCAGTTCATCTTGTGACTTCTTTCTCGTCTCTTTTTCATACAGATGCATCCACTGCCATCTCCATTTCCAAGGTGATTTTCCTCTCAGAATTTGTTGGCAACTCCACACTGGATTATTCTAGACTTGCTCCTCCTTCACTTTATCATTCCTGCTATTGAAACTCTTCCTAAAAATGTCTTCTGTGCTCTCTCTGGCCTTGATTCTCGTTAGGCTTATGGTCCTGACGAAATTCCTTCTATCATTTATATTACTGTGTTTCTGTACTCGTACTTTTTCTACGAAAGGTAGGTAACATTTTTAAAAGAACATGTATGATGGAGTGAGGGCAGGAATAAGAGAAGCAGCACATTTTTCTTCAACCGTTGAATGGCTGAAGATCACACACCGCCATGAACTGTGCTTATGAGTTAAAAGTGCAGCAAGGAGCACCAGCCTCTACAGGACCACTTAAAAAGATGGTGCCAGTGCCACTCTGCCACTCCGGACGGGGCTGCCAGTCCAGATCTCCAGGAAATGAACCAACCAGCGCTACGAGTACAGACAAAGCCTGTAAGAAAACAATATTGAATAATCCTGCAATTAATTTAATTATCTAATAACTAGGATTGGGGAAACTTGTTTAGACTTGTAATTACACTATACGCTGTACCAAAATATATGTACGTACAGCCACGCCTACTAATTTCTCCCCCATCCCCTTGGAAGCCGAAATCAAGGCCCATCATTTTTCGGCGTTCCCTCAAACAAGCCACTACCTCCGCCCTCCAACATGCATGTATGTTCAAGTTGCATCTCAGACAACATTTACAGCAAGGTATGTAGGAAGGGAGCTAAGTGGTGGGCTTGTTCAAGCAGACGCCCAGAATCTCTGTTAGTAAATTATTCCGAAATTGTGCCATTATCAGTAAAGACACGAGGTGTGGTGTAAGGACAGAAAAAAAAAAAAATGAGTGACAAGTGCATGAACAATCCCTCCACTGCATCCAATTTGTTATGGTGAGATCGATGAGATTGACTCAAACGAGGTTGTCACTGCTGTGCTCACCATATATTAGTCTTCTCTCTCTGGTTATGTTTAGTTCTGTAAGAATTAACAGGGATGTACAAACACCAGGTCGCTAGAGTTTGTGTACTTAAAAGATTTACAAACGGCTCTGTTCCGTGACAAGATTGCCAACAGAACAAGCTGCACTCCTCAGCTCCACCAGCCCCACTACTGCCCACACCAACCGACTTTATGGATGGCGAAAGTCGTTATACAGGGTGTAACACGATGTTCTGTGGATATTGCTACAGGTAAAAAGTACAGGTTGATTTAGGTTGAAAATGTTCCATGCACATGCATTTTGAGGTGTTACTTTTGCCGTGGTATGAAATTAAAGTGTGGCGTGGCAAAAGATACAATGGCCAGTGTAGGTTTACTCTAGGTCCATCCAACACTCGAGGCCTGCACATACGTGAACAATGTCCCAGACGTACGATTCGATGCCACACTTGTGCTCTGCCGTCATGGAGTGGCCATCTCCTCGCTGCTCTGATGATGAATTCGGTAGATGTTATATTCGGCTCATGGTTCCTTGGAATGTTTTGACTTCTCAGATACATTATTTTAGTGTGCAATATTATTATTATTATTATTATTATTATTATTATTATTATTATTATTATTATTATTGTTATTATTATTATTATTATTATTACAATATGCCAAGTATATATAATCATGGAGGCTTTGTAGAACGTCTTTCCTTGGGGGGAATCAAGCCTGAAAGCCTAATAAACAGTAAAGAATTATACTCATCATCTTACCTCTTCCATGCACTGCCCAGTCCCAAAGCTGCGGTCACCCCTTCCCTTTCCGTACACACCACATTCTTTCTAGACCATCTTTTACTTCAATAAGTATTTCTACCAAACACCTTCTTCTCCTACTTCATTAAATACTTCCACCAAGCATCTTATTATCATTATTATTATTATTATTATTATTATTATTATTATTATTATTATTATTATTCTCCTTCCTCATTTTAAGGGATGCGCTCCTACTATATACATACCGTATTTGATAGCTCATAAGACGCACCCAGTTTTGGCAGACATTGAAACGAAAAAAAAAAAAAAAAGATGAGCGAATTTAAGCTGTGAATATGAAGTGAAGGATTTCACCTGACATTTAAAGATTCACATGCATTTAGATCATTATTAAATCCCAATATTTAAAAACTTAAATATTTGCTAGTAGCCTGCGTACCAATCCTGTTGTGAGATGTAAACATGTACCTGGCATATGGCGTCTGCAGTGACTGTGAGAGACTACAGGGGTAATAAAGTTTGTTTATAAGAATGTTAAAAGATAGGTGCAATTTTAATAGTATGAAAGTGTGTCTTACCTCAAGGAGTAACGGCATCACACTGTAAAACACGCAGTGAAGCTTGCCCGTGTCACTGAACCGACCGCGTGTTTGCTTTGGTACATGCAATGAGTGGTGCATGGTCACTTAGGCAAATCCTTCCTGACTGGCGTCATTCTATGTTAATTACCGGTAAGTATGACCTATTATATATTGTTACCTTGAAAGAGTTGTTTTGTGGTGTAGTACCAATCATCACTTCGGTTACATGTGCGAAAATGTGTGGGGTTTGATTCTACAGCCTCTGTTGCCATAGACCTACCACCAACCACTGCCTCAATGCTGAACCTTGGCCTCATAGGACGCAGGCTCATTTCCTGACACTTTTTGGAGAAAAGGTCCGTGTTATGAGCCATCAATTATGGTACTTTCCACACCAACCAGTCAAATGAACGACGTTTACTAGCAAATTCGTCCCTTATCGAGTGTGGTCCATTAGAAACTAAAAGAAGACTTTGTCGAGGCAACGAAGATCACAAAAAAAATGTAAGAATAATAGTATTGCACACAGAAATAATGTAACTGAGCAGTTTAACCGTTCCAAGAAACCATGAGCCGAATATATCAAATACAGAATTTACCATCAGAGCAGCGAGATGTTTTTTACTTAGTTACGGCAGAGCGCAAATGGGGCATCGAATCTGTTATGCGCTCTGTTATGCATGTGCGGGGCCTGAGTGCTGGGTGGACCTGAGGTGAACCTACCCGCCCATCTCCACGAAGCGGGTCACTGTCGCACACGTTAGTAACGACCTCCCCTGCGACCTCCCGCTCTCATAATGACCACTTAACGACTTCCGAGAAATGGCATCCACAAAGAAGTGCAGCGGTTGGAAGGTGGAGGTTGCTAACACGTCTAATAGTGTTCATTTACTGCCGGTGGTGATACGTCATTAACTCGACGTCGCACGCAAGGCAGCCATTCACTAGAAGGCTTTGTGTTATCCCTGAGGAAGTCATGTGACATTGTTTACAAACTTTGATACAGCGTCATGAACCCACAACCACCACCCACCACTGTCAACTGTCCTCACAGTGTTATCATCATGGCTAGTGAGCCCCCTAAGTAAACAAGACAATGATTCACCGACACCGAGACCTTAGCCTTAGTGGAGGTGTAAAATTGTGGTGCGGTGGACAGCAAAAATAACGGCATAAAAGAAGAAAGCTTGGGAGGATGCGGCAGGTGAGTGAATTTATGGCTCATGGTTCCAGGCACACAGTAACATATTTGCTTACTGTTTCATCTTGACCAAATTGCATATGAAATTTAGTTAATGTTTTAGACATTTCTTTGAGTAAATTAGTAATTGTTTCTTTCTGCTCACCCTTTGAGAGATACATTTGTGACTTGCATGTAGTTTTGACCAAACCGCTGGAACAAGTTTATTTCTTAAAAGTTTGTTTTACATTGTTGAGAAAGGATTAGGCTAAGTTAAGTTAGCTAGGTTGGTTAGGTTAGGTTGGTGCTGGTAGTGCTTAAAACCCATCCAGTTATATAACAAAACTTTGCTCTTGCGTACATATGGTAATTTGACGGGGGTGCTGTTGTTAAGTTTACCAGTATTTAATGTAGTTAACATAGTAAAATAACTGCACACCACAATTTAAAAAGTTATGATTACAACAACATTAGGAATATATCCAGAATAATTCCTAGTGTCATAATGTGAGTGCATGATTAATGATTGGGGATAAGGGAGGGCCACAAGGCTAGTTGATAATCATAACCAAGAACATGCTAAGCACTGGATTACAAATAGGAGTATGTACAATACTTGTGGCAGTCAGGTCTGAGACAGTGACCACTGCAGTGCTTAGTAATCTCAAGATAAGCCATGATACATCCAAGTATCACAGCAGGTGGGTTTAGGTTAATATAGGAGCTTCTGACTGGTTGATTATTTATATAAATTGCAATTTTCATATTCATGCAGGTGGGGAACGTTTGTTGCAGGGAAACAGAACCACCACTTAGCTTCCTGAGTTTAGATATCTGCACACTTGAATAAGAAACTAGTAAAACTATTTAATAAACATGAATAAATTGACTGTTCATCAAAAATACATCTCAATAAAAAACAGCCATCACAAAATAAATTATTCCCTCCCTGTAGTAATGCAAAAACTTTCCTTTTTTTTTTTTCTTCTTTCTTTTTTAGGAGTGTCTGGCCCTCAGCCACAGCCACCCACCAACAGTGGTGATGGTCATCAGATCCTCACCTAATGGTGTTGTTGGGTCTGCACGGCGCTGCTATGGGAGACTCACCCTCATAACTGAATGTGGATGAGGACCGGCTTTTCCAAGTCATCCATCATACAGATGATGTCCCTCAATGGTGAATAACTATGTCATTTGTTTCATGCTGGCATGCATTAAATTTTGTTTTCCAGTATATACATGTGAACACTGTACATACCTTTAAATTAATTATGTGCTGTATTTTTCAAGAGTATGTTTTTATTGCAGTCCATTAATATGCTAATTAAATATGTTAATTAAAGTCATATACTCATCTTAAATTTATTGCAGCTTGCCGATCAGAACTTGAGCTGGTGCCACAATTTTTAGCGAATCTGCAGGAAATCAAACCTCTTACATGGGCTAGTGAAGGTAAAGCATGAGCAGCATTGCAGGAAGAGGCAGTAGACACCTGCCGAAATGATAACTACTCCCAGTGAGGTCTAAAGCACTGTTCAGGGGGTGCTGTGAACTTATCATTAAACCAAGCTGTGACCTTACTGAACGTTTCCCTTTGTGTCACACAACACAAGGGGGCGGTCACAGCCTGCCCTCGAAAGACAACTCTCTTCCACACAAAACTACAAGCACCTAATAACACAACCAACCCTTCACTCAAGAATTCAAAATTATTGTGACTCTTACACCACCCTCGGAGTCCCCATCAGGGGAGAGGACCACAAATGTCCCCAGGTCGGACTGCCCTTCTGACAACGACCGTAAGTGTTTTGACACCCCCTCAACTTTTTCTCCATTAACTTCTGCAACATTCGCGGTCTAAAATCTAATTTTCAATCCGTAGAACACCACCTCTCCTCTTCTAAACCTCATCTTCTTTTCCTCACTGAAACTCAGGTGTCTGAGGCAACTGACAGTAGCCCCTTTTCTGTTCCCTCCTACTTTCTCTATCCTCATTTTCAATCCAAAGCTGGATGTTGCGTTTATGTGCGCAACAACTTAACCAGCTCTCGTGCCCACGCTCTTGAATCTTCCGAGTTTTCCACCATCTGGCTACGATTACAGAGTCACTCTCAAACTAAATTTATCTGTGTTGTATACCTCTCACCTAACTCCTCTGACTATAAGAAATACTTTGACTACTTAACTTCCAAAGTGGAGCACATTCTGACTCTCTTCCCTTTTGCAGAGATCTCCATTCTTGGAGACTTCAATGTTCACCACCAGCTTTGGCTTTCCTCTCCCTTCACTGACCATCCTGGTAAACTAGCCTTCAACTTTGCTATCCTCCACGATCTAGAGCAATTGGTGCAACACCCTACTCGTATTCCTGACCGTCTTGGAGATATGCCCAACATTCTTGACTTTTCCTGACCTCTAATCCTTCTGCTTATGCTGTCACCCTCTCTTCTCCATTGGGCTCCTCCGATCACAATCTCATATCTGCATCTTGTCCTATCGCTCCAATCCCTCCTCAGGATCCCCCTAAGCAAAGATGCCTCTGGCATTTTGCCTCTGCTAGTTGGGGGGACCTGAGGAGGTATTTTGCTGATTTTCCTTGGAATTACTTTTTTTTTTTTTTAATGCAGGAAGGACACTGGCCAAGGGCAACAAAAATCTAATAAAAAAAATGCCCACTGAAATGCCAGTCACATAAAAGGGTCAAAGCAGTGGTCAAAAATTGATGAGTGAGTGCCTTGAAACCTCCCTCTTGAAGGAATTCAAGTCATAGGAAGGTGGAAATACAGAAGCAGGCAGGGAGTTCCAGAGTTTACCAGAGAAAGGGATGAATGACTGAGAATACTGGTTAACTCTTGCGTTAGGGAGATGGACAGAATAGGGGTGAGAGAAAGAAGAAAGTCTTGTGCAGCGAGGCCGCGGAAGGAGGGGAGGCATGCAGTTAACAAGATCAGAAGAGCAGTTAGCATGAAAATAGCGGTAGAAGACAGCTAGATATACAACATTGCGGTGGTGAGAGAGAGGCTGAAGACAGTCAGTTAGAGGAGAGGAGTTGATGAGACGAAAAGCTTTTGATTCCACCCTGTCTAGAAGAGCAGTATGAGTGGAACACCCCCAGACATGTGAAGCATACTCCATACATGGACGGGTAAGGCCCTTGTACAGAGTTAGCAGCTGGGGGGGGGGGAATGAGAAAAACTGGCGGAGACGTCTCAGAACGTCTAACTTCATAGAAGCTGTTTTAGCTAGAGATGAGATGTGAAGTTTCCAGTTCAGATTATAAGTAAAGGACAGACCGAGGATGTTCAGTGTAGAAGAGGGGGACAGTTGAGTGTCATTGAAGAAGAGGGGATAGTTGTCTGGAAGGTTGTGTCGAGTTGATAAATGGAGGAATTGAGTTTTTGAGGCATTGAACAATACCAAGTTTGCTCTGCCCCAATCAAAAATTTTAGAAAGATCAGAAGTCAAGCGTTCTGTGGCTTCCCTGCGTGATATATTTTACCTCCTGAAGGGTTGGACGTCTATGAAAAGACGTGGAAAAGTGCAGGGTGGTATCATCAGCGTAGGAGTGGATAGGACAAGAAGTTTGGTTTAGAAGATCATTAATGAATAATAAGAAGAATGAATAATAAGAATCCCTCCTCAGGATAGATCCTGAGGAGGGATTGGATCGATAGGACAAGATAAAGATATGAGATTGTGATCGGAGGAGCCCAACGGAGAAGAAAGGGTGAAAGCATAAGCAGAAGGATTAGAGGTCAGGAAAAGGTCAAGAATGTTGGGCGTATCTCCAAGACGGTCAGGAATACGAGTAGGGTGTTGCACCAATTACTCTAGGTCATGGAGGATAGCAAAATTGTAGGCTAGTTCACCAGGATGGTCAGTGAAGTGAGAGGAAAGCCAAAGCTAGTGGTGAACATTGAAGTCTCCAAGAATGGAGATCTCTGCAAAAGGGAAGAGGGTCAGAATGTGCTCCACTTTGGAAGTTAAGTAGTCAAAGAATTTCTTATAATCAGAGGAGTTAGGTGAGAGGTATACAGCACAGATAAATTTAGTATGAGAGTGATTCTTTAGTCGTAGCCAGATGGTGGAAAACTTGGAAGATTCAAGAGCGTGGCCACGAGAGCAGGTTAAGTCATTGCTCACATAAACGCAGCATCCAGCTTTGGATCGAAAATGAGGATAGAGAAAGTAGGAGGGAACAGAAAAGGGGCTACTGTCAGTTGCCTCAGACACCTGAGTTTCAGTGAGGAAAAGAAGATGAGGTTTAGAAGAGGAGAGGTGGTGTTCTACAGATTGAAAATTAGATCTTAGACCGCGAATGTTGCAGAAGTTAATAAAGAAAAAGTTGAGGGGGGTGTCAAGACACTTAGGGTCGTCGACAGAAAGGCAGTCCGACCTGGGGACTTTTATGGTCCCCTCCCCACATGGGGACTCCGAGGCTGGTGTAGGAGTCGCCATGATGATTTTAAAATTTTTGAGTGAAGGGTGTGTGTGTTATTAGGTGCTTGTAGTTTTGTGTGGAGGAAGAGAGTTGTCTTTAGAGGGCAGGCTGTGACTGCCCCCTTGTGTTGTGAGACACAAAGGGAAACGTGTAACAAACAAGCTACTACAAATTGACTCTCTCACTCCCTCTTACTGGTTCCCTCAACGAAGAATAAAGTGGAACAGCAACAGTGCAGGTACAGGCAAAGGCAGTCTGCTTCAGTGATGAGTGTACGTCTCTTGGCGCCTCAAGGATACTGGGACTGCTTACACAATACATAATTCTTAGATGGCATGATAGCAGGCTGTAAATATTGCGCTCATCTTTACTGTGTTTTTAGACAGCGGAAAACACACACACACACACACACACACACACACACACACACACACACACACACACACACACACACACACACACACACACACACACACACACACACACACACACACACACACTTCTTTGCTTGATAGTATTTAAAAAAAAAATAATAATGCAGTTTTCTCTTTATTATCCTAGATGTACTTTCATGAATTTTGTAGAAGATTATTCAATATCATATCGATGACTCCAGCATTCAAGAGAAAATGGTTCTGCCATGTGGTTTCGCCCGCTCAAATTAGGCCAATTATACTGAAAGATAAACGTAAGTACATCTCTTGATTTTGCTTTTCCTAGAAATACACTGGTTTGGCAAGGGTTTCCTAAATGTGAAAGTGAAGGGTCCTTTGTGTGTGTGTGTGTTGGAGGAGCAGGCTCTGTAGAGGAGATGATCTAACATGGCCAATAACTCTATTATAAAAAGGAAGCCACAATATATCACGCCCACTGAGGAACTTAAAGAAGTGATGGGGACATTACACCAGTCAAAATGTAAAATGAACTGTGATCAGGCTGACTTCGCGAGTCCCTGGTCTGCATTTCTTACAATACATCTGGTGATCACTGCTTCTGCTATGTACTGTCTTACAATACATCTGGTGATCACTGCTTCTGCTATGTACTGTCTTTAAGAACTAAAACGTTGTCAGGACCTTATTCTCAAACGTTTCGGTGTCTTATTTGACTAGTGATTCTGCAGCTTTTTAAACTAGTCAGGATGAAAGCACAAATCGTTTGAAAATACCGGTTTCGTGCCTTGAGTCGGCCATTACCACTTTTCCATCTGTTCATCTTCTTTCAAGGTCAGGTGAATTAGTAATTATCTTCTGTGGTTAGCCCGACTCTCTCTCTCTCTCTCTCTCTCTCTCTCTCTCTCTCTCTCTCTCTCTCTCCAGGAGTTTGCTAGTTGTGAAATATTTTGCAGTGAAGCGAATGTTTGCTTGCGTGGTGTGTACCATTTTTTCGTTGATGTACAGGACAGTCAAGGTCAGTAGGTGTTTAGTTAATTATCCCTGCCTGTCATGTTATTGCATTATGAACAATGAAATACAAATAAAATAAATAAAATGCAGCTAATGTGTTGTGATTTTGTGACGGATTGCGGTGCATCATTGAGTGGTGTGGGAGGTGTGTTTGCTTGTTTGTTTGTTTGTTTGTTTGTTTGTTTGTTTGTTTGTGTGTGTGTGTGTGTGTGTGTGTGTGTGTGTGTAGTGTATATTGATGTGTATTTGTATATATGAGCGCACGTATAAAGAATGTTGAATAAGATGGTGTGTGTTAGCGAAGGGATGGCGCTAGTGAAGTAATATTAGCAATGACCAGTGAGTAGTACAGCATGTCATTTCCGCTCCCCATATTGCAGCACGAGGGCACCTACGCGTCATTTGTTACTTTCAACTGATCTCCTGCTCCAATGCAACCTTGTCTTGCGCTACGCCCGCCACCCGAGTCCACGACACTTCCGCCCGCCACAATCGGCGCTGACTACTGTATGAGAGAGAGAGAGAGAGAGAGAGAGAGAGAGAGAGAGAGAGAGAGAGAGAGACAGGTGGGAGGGATGTGGATAGTCACATTTAAGTCTATTGAGAATTTGTCCCTGGAGCGCCCAAGCTTTTCACGCCAGCTGCCATGAGAGTGTGGAAAAAATTAAACGCGCTTGTCTGTGTGTGTGTGTGTGTGTGTGTGTGTGTTCACTGCCTTTGTCGATGAAGGAATGGAGAGAGGAAAGGAGACAAGATTCCCAGTTTTGATTCAACCCAGGAAACATAAAATAAATAAATAAATAAATAAATAAATAAATAAATAAACTTGCATAAGAAAGCTTTACCTCAAGAAATCAGCTAATGGTTCACTGATCATACAAAATTAAAGATCTTCATTAATTTATTCCAAAAATGTGCATCATGTTAAGGGATGAAGTGCATGAAGACTCAGTGGGGAGTCGCTACGCCTTATTGCCTTGTGTGTGCTGCAGGGATTTCTTTATTATGAAGGTTCTTCTAATGCTGTTCAGCAAATCTGAACAGCCCAAGGTCGCCAGTACCAGGAACATGACTTGCATGACAACCCTGTGCCCTCCTGAGACCTTGACAACAGTTTACAATATTTGGCCTCTTCCTTTCAAAAATTTTTCCTTTTGACTCTAGATTTATTTGTTTATTTTTTTCAGACGAGAAATATTGTCTTTGCATTGCTAATTTTATTCGCTGCTTACAGTAATTATACTATTAAGAGAAAGCAAAACACACTAGTTGTCTACAAATGCTACAATATTTTTACTTTTTAATGAGGCAACAAATAAACTTCCTTACACAGCAGAAAGTTCCGTATGTTTTGGGAATGTATTATCCTCTCCCATTACGATATCACGACTTGACATCCTCTTCAGAGTCTTCCTCGGTTACAGCCTCACATGCAGCCACTCTACCACACACGACACATTAATCACATTACATACTACGAGAATATAGATTTAAACAAAAGGAGTGTTCTTTTAACTCTCTCTCTCTCTCTCTCTCTCTCTCTCTCTCTCTCTCTCTCTCTCTCTCTCTCTCTCTCTCTCTCTCTCTCTCTCTCTCTCTCTCTCTTGCGGACATAGACATAAGCACAAACAGCCAGAAACATGAATGATACCTAACCTACACGTGACAATTGGCAAGCGTTCTTCATGTATAACGCTGACGTATGATCGTGATGCGTGATATAGAAAATGTGTAACGTGTCCAATGATGAATAAAGATCTTGCCGAACTTGTGACTACGTTAGCCAGACAGTTGTGTATTGCGCAGGGCGAGGAAATGATGGAAGGATATTAATGTCTGGATATTTTTTTTTTTTTAATGTAGGAAGGACACTGGCCAAGGGCAACAAAAATCCAATTAAAAAAAATGCCCTCTGAAATGCTATAGCGGCGGTTGTCTTGCAATGAGTGTGCGATCTTCAGTACTGTCCCCGTTTTCTTAAGCATTCCGTTCTCTCACTAAAATTATATTCACAGGCCACAGAGATGACCATCCGGATTTCTATTGATACTTTTCATGTTCATTGTGCATAATCTTTGTTAATCTACCATCAAAATCATGAAAACTCCAGTAACTTCCACAGGAGTCTGTTACATGAAGAAAGATAAGACGATGAAATGGTCAGGGATTACGACCCAGTGTCCTTTCATACTCTTGTGTGTTTTTTTAATTTCTACTCGCGTTAAAACCAGACAATTGTTTCACAGGTTTCTATCTATTCGAGAGAGAGAGAGAGAGAGAGAGAGAGAGAGAGAGAGAGAGAGAGAGAGAGAGAGAGAGAGAGAGAGAGAGAGAGATTTACATGTTATGAGATAAAGATGAATTTGATGAGGTAATCTGAGGAAGCAATGTGATGTTGTGTGTGTGTGTGTGTGTGTGTGTGTGTGTGTGTGTGTGTGTGTGTGTCGGCATGCGTGACGCCTTGCTGTAGGAAAGAGATAACTTGGGTATTCAATGGAGGAAAATGTTAGAATTTCGTGACAACAGCCTAAACACCAATCACAGTAGTAGCAGTAGTAGTAGTAGTAGGTAGTAGTAGTAATAGTAGTAGTAGTAGTAGTAGAAAAAAACAACAACGATAATAATAATAATAATAATAATAATAATAATAATAATAATAATAATAATAATAATAATAATAATAATAATAATAATAATAACAGTATTAGTATTAGAATTAATAGTAGTAAATCATATTCATGGGTGAAGTATCTTGAGCATCATCACGGTTTCAGACGAACCCTTTATACAATTAGATGCTCAAAATGAGCATCTAATTATATAAATGTTTTTATAATGTTTTTTTTTTTTTCCAAGTCAAAGAAGCGTCCTCCCCACCTAAAATCCAGTGTTTGAGGGGATCACGAAATAATTTGAGAATCTGTTTTTTTCTTCTTTTTTTTTTGTCCTTTCTATTACTGGTGGAATCATCATATTATTATCATTATCAATATTCAGCAAAAAAAAAAAAAAAAAGACAAAACCAAGGAAAGCATCACATTTTGGTTACTGAGTTAGAGAAAAGATTTCATTGAAGTCATCACCATAGGAATATCATCATCAGAAGCAGGAGGAATAGTAGTTAGCAGTAATAGTAATAGTAAAAGCAACACATGCTACACATTACATCCAAAACTTTCTTTGAGGTAAAACAAGGAAGTAATCTTTCTCGATGTAAACAAACCACCGCTGGCAGCCAGACGCTTCCTTGCTTCACCACAAACATCGATCGACCTACCTAACGGCGTCTTCCTTTACAATTTCATCGGACTCCACCTCTCCTCCGAATCCATTCCATCTTCCTTGACCAAATCCTCGCTTCTTGTATCCAAGCAGGACTCTGGTTCCTTCCCTAACGAAAATAATCGTGTATGGTTTCCTTAGCAATTACTTCTTGGATTTGGCGGGAAATCAGCTGATCAGGTGTAGTATTTTGTTTACTTAAAAAAAGAACCGTTATACATATGCAAAATAGTCGTTTGAATTCTTTGGAGTACGGTACAAATAAAAATAATTGTTCACTTTCTGAAAAAAAAATTAAGACGCGTAGAAAACACACTTTTTCGATTGATATATACATTTTACATGAATATTCTTCTGCATTTCATAATTTAATCATCTCTAACCTTAGATATTTTTTTTTTTCGGAATCTTTTTTTTTTCAATTTTTTTTTTACACACACGTACTCTCACACTCTTTCATTACGTACACACCTGAGCTACTTATATTTGTGTTGTACTTTGTTAATACTTATTTCCCTTTATTGTATATTATCTGGCGCATGTTATATTCACTTTGCTGCTTATTAGCGTGTATATGTTAGGTTAACTGTCTATACTTGAACCCAAGCGGGATCACTGTGTCCTAGATAAGGTACACGCGCTGTGCCCGCTTCAGGTAGTGGATATTTAATTTAATAATGATTGTAAGATTTATTTCATACTCGTTTCTCTACCTTATGCTACAAGAAAGGTACAACACACCCCTAGTAAACCAACTTTAGGTGAGGAAGAACGCTATTGTTTGCGTCTCCTGGATTTTCGCTTTTCCCGGTCGGGAAACTCGGACAGAATGCTGCCATGCATTCTGTCCGATTACCTATAGTGTAGTACATATTATTACATGCAGTGTTGGCCATGATTTTTCCTAACACCATTGCTCATATCTGCTTTCTCCACATTACTATTGGCATTTCACATCATATGGATATATTACACACACACACACACACACACACACACCGTACGATAGCCGCGGCAGCCACACTTGAATGATATTATGCAGGGGAAGAGGGGAGGCTGGACATCACGCGGTTATGTCTGGTTTCATTAAGCTACCAGATGATGATTAGGAAAACTGAACCTACTATCGAGTTAAAAAAAAAAAAAAAGAAAGAAAATTGCTGCATCTCTAGTTACAGTAGACTATGCGTAAAATATGAAATAAATAAAAGTGAGTTAACATTTTCTTTCCATTTCTTCAACTCCTGTAAGGTTGCTGGCATTGAATTATCAGTCACTGTCTCAGAATCAGCACATTTCGTTATTTTATTGATACATGACAGATAACTATACAAAAATATGCAGATGCTGATGAGTGACAGTAGCGGAAACTTTGCCCGTTTAACAAGGGAGAGCCGGGAGACAAGGCGGGCAATGATTTCCTTTGAACTGATAATTCAGTCATGTTCTTGATTAGCAGCAATGTCTCGTGAATGCCAAGGAAAGCTTAGTTTTCCTACATGTCATTATGGAAGCTTGATAATATCTATTGACATGAGCGGTGGCTTCATCTTTCATCACGGTGGAAGCTTGGGGTTGCGCCCTGTATTTTTAATGTGACACACACACACACACACACACACACACACACACACACACTATTACTGTTACTGTTATTGTTGTTGTTGTTGTTGTTATTATTATTATTATGATTATTATTATTGTTATTATTATTATTATTATTATTATTATTATTATTATTATTATTATTATTTCAATAATGTTGAGAGAGAGAGAGAGAGAGAGAGAGAGAGAGAGAGAGAGAGAGAGAGAGAGAGAGAGAGAGAGAGAGAGAGAGAGCATTATGAACCTGCTACTAAATGTTATGAATACCACTGTGGGTTTGCGATGGATGAATTCCTACTTACTTAGCTAAGGGAGTTTGAGCCACACTGAAAAAGTGTTGCCAGGATCTGGGCCGGGAAATTAACTAAAGTGTATCCCGCCAAACACTTTCCCTAAAACTCCACACTTTTGAAGGTGGTTTAATTTAGTTGTTAAATTTTAATGCAAAACAAGCAACAGCAAAATTATATTTCAAAAGTAATTATTCGTGATTGCCAGGAAAAAAAAAAAATGGAATTCGTATGAGATGAAAAAGCTAATGATTGCTTCTACAACTTAGCAGAATTTGTTGTAATATGAAGTCACTTAAGATATCAAATAAATTTTGAAATGGATGTTTGTTGTAAGTCAAATGTTTTTTTTTTATTCCATTTCTCTCTCTCTCTCTCTCTCTCTCTCTCTGTGTGTGTGTGTGTGTGTGTGTGTGTTTATATATATATATATATATATATATATATATATATATATATATATATATATATATATATATATATATATATATATATATATATATGGAGAAGAGAAAGTACTCCTGGTCTCACTTTGTGGGGACTGGTCGGAGTTTGGTCCAAGCAAAGCAAGTACTCTCTCCTACACGCCCCACACCTGTATGAGTCTCCATCTTTGGAAGATGTGGAAAAAATAGGAGAATGATTAACATTAAAAATTATGTTATGCTCTTCAGTGCTTCATATGTTAACATAATACAGTAGTAGCCAACATCTTCTCAAACAGCTTTTCTGCTGCATATTTTGCAAAGCCTTACAGAACAGGAGTAGAGATTAAGAAAGAGACCAAGATCACACTAAGGGAGAGCTGAAGTTAGCATACGGGTTAGGTGAAATAAGGGTAAAGTTTGGTTTGATGAGTAATGAGTTAAAGTTTGGTGGAATAAAGTAGAGGTTAGTTTTAATGAGTTACTTACAATATATCTAATGTCATGAATTGAAATGACAGTTGCGCAACACTTCACTATTGTTTTCATAATTGTATCAACCTATAGAAACAGATATGAAGGATTATTATTATTATTATTTTTTGTATTAGTCTTCCATCTAATTTCATCCTATATCTTCCCCCACAAGCTTAAGTTTGTCATTATATAGCTTATAACTACCAATAAAATAAGAATATAACATGATCTTGACAGTAAATTGGCATAAACAAGCATGGTAATATAGTCCACAGTACATGCATTTCGTCATTGTCTAATTCATGAAGTACACGACACTTACCACAGGTCAGTTGAAATGTGCTTTAAATTTTATGAAGGAAATCACCTCTGCTAGAAGGGAGCTTTCACATGCCCTCCACTCCCTCCCTACACTATGCAGTATCTCATGGTTAAATCACTTCAAGTGGCAGGAAATGGTAACTCACTTTTCATGTGGATGATCATACTCTTTAAAGTTTGGGGGTGTGAAGCAGCAAAGTGTATCTCATGGGATAGCGACCTCTAGCAGAGGATTCATTTGCTGACGTAAAAAAAAATAAAATAAATAAATAAATAAAAAAAAAAAGGGAATGCAGAATGCTCTTCATATTACTCCTACAGGTTACCTTTGTTACCAAACTGCTAGCAAATGACAAAAAGCTAAGGAAATGTGCTCATCCTATCAATTAAATGGACAAAACTGGCAGGTAAGGCATTTTGCCACACTTCAGTTCAAGTTAACTGGGCATCAAGCCAGTACTTTTATTGCACACATAAGTTGATTCCATCATTAAACTTATAAAAGTAACAATAAAATACAAAAATAGGCTTACCTGATCTAAAAATGGTGTGAAAAAGTTTGGAGACTTGCTCTTTTCAGGTAAGTAGTGGCTGAGTAAAGATCGTTAAGTGTACAGGACTCCCTTCTGACATACTAACCTTACAGCAGGAGAATCACATGAAGGGAAGGGGCAGGAACAGTTTATCAGTACTGCAGGCCTTCAAGGAACTGAGAGAATCCCTCATGATTGAATCTCTCAGGGAAGAGAAGGAATGCTTTAACAATCTGGCCCATCCTGCCAGCTATGCTTCTCCAGTTACTGGCTGTCATCCAGGGAGTAGTATGTCCTTCAGTGATAAAGGAGTGAGGAGAGCCATGAAAACAATGTTTAGAACAGTAAGCAGGAGAGAAGTAAGGGATTGGAAAAAAAAAACTTATAAAATTAAATAACAATTAAGCAGGAAGATCCAAGAAATAGCAGCCAGCCACTCAAAGAAAATGAAGAAGTGGAAAGTCTGAACTTGGAGATGAGAGCAACTTCCATTCAGGAAAAGAAACTAGACACACACCATCCCAGTGAGTGATAGGAGTGATGAAGTGAGTTGGTGTGAAGTCTTGCCTCTATTACACACTGGTGCTGGATGATATTACAGCCTGAGAAATGTTGAGGATTGCTAGTGTTCATGTGCTACTCTGCTTATAAACTCCAAAACCTTGATTGTCAAATATATCATGCATATTTAGCTGAAAAAAGCATTGCTAAATATTCTGATAAAATTATATTGATGTTTTACAGTAATACTACTTATGATATTAATGTACCGCTCCTGTTTAAACTGGCATGAAAATGTGAACACAGTCATCCATTAACATTCACAATTGCACATTGCCAGTACAAGATTAAAAAAAATGTGCAGGCACCCCATGGATAGGAAGTTGAAGATCTGAGAATAGTGTATTTTCTTAAACACTTTTGTGGGTGAAGAACATGCTTGCACCTGATCCTCCCACACACTCTTAAGTCCCTCTCACAGTAAACACACTAGTGTCTGCCTCTCATGAATAAATTTGTGCTGTTGTAAGTAGCATTGTAACTAGTAGTGTGAGAGTTAACCATGCACTGTAGATATGTGTGTATTTGCTCCACCACCACCACTACCTCCATCACCGGTCTCCCCCACAGCACTTATACCGTGCCTCAAGCAACTCACTCTTCCTGAACTACAGCAAATGATAATTACATCCAGTCAAGTCTTCAGGGTCAGTATGGCTATCCTTTGTTGACAATGAAGCAGTGACAGTGGTGTCTCTGCCACCTGCTGTTGATATATATAGATAGATAGACAGATAGACAGAAGGATGGATGGATAGATAGATACTTAGATATATTAAGTATCATAAAGACCAATTCACTTTAAAAAAAGATCAATATAATCACCTTTATGAGCTAGCAAATGATGATTCAAGACACTTATCATCAATGTGAGTGTCCTGTGCAGCAGCAGCAGTGGTGGCTCAGTGCCTCTTTTGTGAAAGGCTATCCACTACATACCATAAGAATTTCATGAGCCCCAAGTCACCTTTGTGAAAATACATCAATAAAACAAAGGAATCTATCCTTCTGATCAATGGTGTCACTGTTTGGTACAAAACACAGGCTTTCATGACACCCATTTAAAAATAGCCCAGTTTTTTTAAACTAGAGGTAAGCAGCTGTGAACCTTTAGTAGGAACTTATACTACAAGAATGAGACATGAGAGTTGCTACTGCTGCCACCACTGTAACAGCTATTCAGTGGAAGAAAAAAAAAAAAATCCTGAAGGACCTGGCTCATATCCTTCAATTAAAACTGCATCCTTTGAATTCAACTGACATGTTAATACTACCTGTGTATTTTTTAATCATATGGTTCAGAGCTGTGTCCTGGAGGAGACAGTGATGTTACTCAGCTGTCATTTGTTTTGTTGGCAGTGATAGTGACATGTAGCCTGGAGGAGAAAGCTGGGACAAGTTGTGTGATTAGGTCAGCCAATATTAATAGTTATTTTTTTATTTTTATTGCATAAATATAAAATGAAGTGGTTGTAACACCTCTGGCAGGTTCAGGAGTGTTCCTAATGGGACGAGCAGATATCTGCACATTTTCCACATCCACAGGTATCTCCATTACCTAACCCACACAGATATTAAGGGATAACTGCAAATGATAGTGGAACAATTCCAGTCACAAAGAGGATCTGTAAGTGCCCAAATACAAGTATAATCAATTCTCACTTTGGCAACCTATTTGTGTCACTTTCATTGATTTATGGAAAAACATGACAAATTTAGTGAATAGTTTAGTTTTGTCACAAACAAACTTCTCACAGCACTGTGGAACTGATTCTGTGTCACCTCTCAAAATTATACAGATTTTGGACATTTTTTGGATTTTACAATTCCCAGTAAAGAATTTTCAAGCCGAATTTCAAAATGCTTCATTACTGTTACTGTGAGTGAAGTATCTACTTTACAGTTTTACTATGAACATTCTTGTGTCTCTTGAGGTGACTCTTCTCATTGAACTGTTTGTCACACTCATCACAGGTGTACTTTATTCCAGCATGAATGTTCTTATGCTTGACCAGACTGGCCTTCTGATAAAACACCTTGTCACACTCATCACAACTGAACTGCTCTGCTCTTGTGTGGATGTTCATGTGCTGCTTGAAGCTGCTGCGGTGGGTGAATGTTCTGCCACACTCCTCACATGCGTGGATCCTTGCCTGTGTGTGGATGTTGGTGTGCCGTGTGAGGTCACCTTTGGCGTAGAATATTTTACCGCACTCATCACACTTATATTCCTTTTCTCTGGTGTGAATGTTCGTGTGTCGCATCAGATCACTGCGAGAGTACAGTGTCTTGCCACACACCTCACACCTGTACTGCTGCTCTCCAGTGTGTGTGTTGAGGTGCTTGGTGAGATTGTTCTTGTGGTTAAATATTTTTTCACACATACTGCATTTGTACTGCTTTTCTTGAGTGTGAATGTTCATGTGTCGCTTAAAACTACTGTGCAAATTGAATGTCTTGCCACACACGTCACAGTTGTAGCCTCTTGCAATAGTGTGAATTTTGACGTGCCTGTTGAGATCACTCTTAGAAGTGAACATCATGCCACACTCGTCACACCTGTGCTGGTTCGCACCTGGGTGAATGTTCAGCAGGTGCCGGGCAAGATTTCCCCTCTGGGCGAATGCTTTACCGCACTCGTTGCACTTGTATTTTTTTGAGTCCAAGTGAATATTTGAATGTTGCTGAAGGTCGCTCTTCCTGGTGAATGCCTTCCCACATGTTTCACAAGCAAAATCTTTCCTTCCTGAGTGAATCTTTGTGTGTCTATCAAGATTACTCTCTCTGGTGAACTGCTTTCCACACAACTTGCACTCATAACGGTCTTGCTTGTTGTGAAGAGAAATGTGTTGCTCCAGCTGCTTCTCACAATAGAACAGCTGCTCACAGTTCTGGCAGCAGAACACTGCCACTCCTCTGTGAGACAAGGAGTGCTGAATAAACTTACTTCTGCTATTCAGTATTTCCCCACACTCCTGACACTCAAACTTTCTGACCTCTGCAATGTTGTCATCTTCCACTTTCATACTAGTGTCTTCCTCTTCCATCCTGGGGCTGCTGTGTGGCTGTGGCTCCTTTACCGCATCTGCACACATGCCATTCCTGCTGGTGCCCCACACAAGGCTGTCAAGTGTTGTGTTGTCATAAGGTAGCTGTTGGAGCAGTAAAGACTGATGTCAATTTGGACAAGCCCCTTAAACTGTTAAACTTTCATTCTCTTTCTTTATCTAATTAACTTCTTTTGCCTACTTTGTTACATATTTTTATATTTTCTATCAATTTTGTTAAATTCCATCATGATATACAAGATATGTTTATGATATACAGTGAGCCCCCATGGAGTCTATTACCACTCCTTGCTGTCTCTACTCAAAGCACACACACTGCACACTGATCTGCCATAGGGTTTGTTACCACACCCCTTTTGCTGCCTCTACTCTATTCACACAGGTTTCGCCATGATGTCCCACTCTGGCCAGGGGTTGGGACTGAGAGGTTGCAGATACATATTTTTCACAAAGCACTGCAGTGAGAGTTGATGTGCCTGCTGCTGCTGCTTTGGTCACTGCTGAGGCTGTGTCAGCTATGCTCTCCAAGTCTCCTTCACCTTGCTGCAGTGGAAAAAAAAGATATTTCAACTATGATTCATAAAAACATATGCTGAGGTGCACTATGGCAGTGGTGGTGGTGGTGATGCAGGAAGGTGTGTTCACCAACTAATTTGTTTATTATTGTTATTTCTACTTACAAGTACTTAATGTGCACAGCCTACAGGTTATATTACAAGACTCCTCTTCTCTCTCTCTCTCTCTCTCTCTCTCTCTCTCTCTCTCTCTCTCTCTCTCTCTCTCTCTCTCTCTCTCTCTCTCTCTTGTTGAAGTGGTAGACAGCCACCATTCTTCTTGAATCTATACACAGAGGTGTCTAATCTTAACTCATTATTCAGAAATTATCTTCAGTCAAACTTTATGTCCCATCCTTTCTCACACTAGTGACACCACTACTCTGCATTTCTCAGCGTCATTTGTCCTACCCAGCAAGAGTTGAACAGTTCATGCAGAGAAGCCACAAAATGCCTAACTTTTGATAATCCAATCATTTCTGAATGTGGCATGCCAACCACTGTATTGCTGAATTCCTCAAAAGTCCACTCTATCATTTCATCATCTATCACTTGACATAACTTTCTTGACAACTATCCCTACTTCTTCACTGGTACTCATATATTTGCCTCCTTTGAAGTGAACATACTTGGATTGCTTTTTTTCTGGAAAATGTCAACTGGAAATTTCGCACTACCGTCTTTGCTTAATCAGTTTTCATGAAAAAAATGTGTTGTGCATTGTCTCCAATTCTTTACCTCCTCCCAACAGCTCTTCTGAAATTTTTAATAATGTGTTGAACAATGGAAGGGTGCAGAGTGAGCATGAAGAACAATGCTCCTTTCAAGTGTACACAAAGAAGAGTACTGAAGGTTTATTATCTCAAGAGATCATAAGCTCAGCTATTACTGTGTTGCAGTAGGTGGGCCACATCCTTTCTCCTTATGATCTTCCTTCTAGCCCTGTTCATATTTCACAATGTTCAGTGGAGGCCGGATGAAGTACAATGCACAAGCGCATCATTACATGCTTTGAATTAATTGAATAAAGCTTGTAGCATCACCAGAAGTGCTATTCTCCACTGAACTACTAGATAATGATTTAAGGTGTGTTTTATGGCCTGAGTGAGTGGCTCTTGCTGCAATTGTATAAAGCCACTACATCAAAATCATAAGCCAGTAATTCAGAGTTAATTAACATTTAATACACTTTTATGAAAAAGCTGATCACATCCAGATCTAATCCATGGTTACATTCACTTTCCATATTTATAACAGATAAATTTCACACTTTCATAAGAGAATATAGTTCTTCATTTCATCATGACATGATTTGCTTAATAACAATAACTCAAATTCTATGAATATATGAACCTGGTTCCTGAATCTAAATGAACCGAGGCAAAATTGCATACCTGATTATGTCAGTTTAGTGGTGGGTGAACCCTTGGTTGGGAAGGGAACAGTGTGCAAGTATATTATCACCATTAATGGTGCTATTACTAGTTTTCATTATTATTATCATTATTCAGTGACCATCTTGCCACACAGAGGTTAAAAGGAAAAGTACCACAAGTTCTTTGTGGGTGCAGCAACGACATAAATCTATCACAGCACAGGGCAAGTGACAAAGTGTTTACTGTAAAGAGAAAGTGATACCTACCTAGCCAGAATCAAACTGCAACGAGAGAGCAAAAGAGCCACCTCACCACACACAGGTCAAAAGGAAAGGCACCAGAAGTTTTTTGTTATTATCATTATCCTTATTATTATTATTATTATTATTATTATTAATACTAATTTTTTTCCTATTTGGTCACTGGCTAAGGGAAACAAAAAAAAAAGAAAAAAAAAAAAAGAACCCTCTGAGGTGCCAGTCCACAATGAGATATCAAGAGAATCATAAAAAATTGAAGGATAATTGTCTTGAAACCTCCCTCTAGAAAGAGTTCAAGTCATAGGAAGGAGGAAATACAGAAGCAGGCAGGGAGTTTCTGAGTTTACCAGAGAAAGGGATGAAAGATTGAGAATACTGGTTAACTTGTGCATTAGAGAGATGGATAGAACAGAGTTGAGAGAAAGAAGAAAGTCTTGTGCAGTGAGGCTGTGGAAAGAGGGGAGGCATGCAGTTAGTAAGATCAGAAGAGCAGTTAGCATGAAAATAGCAGAAGATAGCAAGAGATGCAACATGGCAGAAATGAGAAAGCAGCTGAAGAAAATCAGTTAGAGAAGAAGGACAAAAAGTTTTTGATTCCACCCTGTCTAAAATAGCAGTACAAGTGGAACCCCACCCATACATGTGAAGCATACTCCATACATGGATAGATAAGGCCCCTGTACAGAGTTAGCAGCTGAGAGGGTGAGATAAACTGGTGGAGACAACTCAGAATGCTTAACTTCATAGAAACTGTTTTAGCTAGAGATGAGATGTGAAGTTTCTAGTCTAGTTTATAAGTAAAGGAAAGACTGAGGATGTTCAGTGTAGAAGAGAGGGCAGAGCAAATTTAGTATTGTTCAATGCCTCAAAAACTCAATTCCTCAATCTATCAACTTGACACAACCTTCCAGACAACTATCCCCTCTTCTTCAATGACACTCAATTGTCCTCCTCTTCTACACTGAATATCCTTGGTCTGTCCTTTACTTATAATCTGAACTGGAAATTTCACATCTCATCTCTAGCTTCTATGAAGCTAGGTGTTCTGAGATGTCTCCGCCAGTTTTCTCACCCCTTCCAACTGTTAACTCTGTACAAGGGCCTTATCCGTCCATGTATGGAGTATGCTTCACATGTCTGGGGGGTTCCACTTATACCACTCTTCTAGACAGGGTGGAATCAAAAGCTTTTCATCTCATCAGCTCCTCTCTTCTAACTGACTGTCTTCAGCCTCTTTCTCATCACTGCAATGTTGCATCTCTTGCTATCTTCTACCGCTATTTCTGTGCTAACTGCATGCCTCCCGTCCTCCTGCAGCCTCGCTGCATAAGACTTTCTTCTTTCTCTTACCCCTATTCTATCCACCTCTCTAATGCAAGAGTTAAACAGTATTCTTAGTCATTTATCCCTTTCTCTGGTAAACTCTGGAACTCCCTGCCTGTAACTGTATTCCTTTCTTCCTATGACTTGAATTCTTTCAAGAGGGAGGTTTCAAGACACTTATCCTTTGATTTTTTGACTGCTGCCTTGGACCCTATTGAAGGACTGGCATCTCAGTGGGCCTTTTTTTTTTCTTAATTGTATCTTTGTTGCACTTGGCTGGTGTCCCTCCTGCATAAAAAAAAAAAAAAAAATGAGTGTAAATGAAGAAAAGTGGATAGTTGTCTGGAAAGTTGTATTGAGTTGTTAGATGAAAGAATTGAATTTTTGAAGCATTGAACAATACTAAGTTTGCTCTGCCCCAATCAGAAATTTTAGAGAGATCAAAAGTCAGGCATTCTGTGGCTTCCCTGCAAGAACTGTTTACTTCCTGAAGGATTCGGCATCTATGAAAAGACGTGGAAAAGTGCAGGGTGGTACCATCAGCATAGGAGTGGATAGGATGAGAAGTTTGGTTTAGAAGGTTATTGATGAATAACAGGAAGAGGGTGGGTGACAGGACAGAACCCTGAGGAACATCACTATTAATAGATTTAGGAGATGAACAGTGACCATCTACTACAGAAGCAATAGAATGGTCAGAAAGGAAACTTCAGATGATGTTACAGGATGGTGTTTGGAAATCAAAGCTTTGTGCCGGGCTCTATCAAAAGTTTTAGATATGTCTAGAGCAATAACAAGAGTTTCACCAAAGTCCCTAAAAGAGGATGACCAGGACTCAGTAAGGAAAACCAGAAGATCATCAGTAGAATGGCCACAACATAAACCATATCTCCAAGACGGTCAGGAATATAAGTAGGGTGTTGCACCAGTTGCTCTAGATCATGGAGGATAGCAAAGTTAAAGGCTAGTTCATCAGGATGGTCAATGAAGGGAGAGGAAAGCCAAAGGTGGTGGTGAACATTAAAATCTCCAAGAATTATATCTCTGCAAAAGGAAAGAGAGTCAGAATGTGCTCTACTTTGGAAGTTAAGCAGACAAAGAATTTCTTATGGTCAGAGGAGTTAGGTGAGAGGTATACAGCACAGATAAATTTAGTTTGAGAGTGACTCTGTAGCCATAGCCAGATGGTAGAAAACTCAGATGATTCAAGAGCGTGGGCACGAGAGCAGGTTAAGTAGTTGCGCACATAGACCCAATATCCAGCTTTGGATTGAAAATGAGGATAAAATAGGAGGGAACAGAAAAAGGCTACTGTCTGTGGCCTAAGACACCTGTGTTTCAATGAGGAAAAGATCAGGTTTAGTAGAGGAGAGGTGGTGTTCTACAGAATGAAAATTAGATCTAAGGCCATGAATGTTGCAGAAGTTAATGAAGAAGTTGAGGGGGGGTAGTGTAAAGACACTTAGGGTTGATACCAGAAGAGCAGTCCAATCTGGGAACATTTGTGGGCCCCTCCCCAGACAGGGACTCCGAGGCTGGTGTAGGAGTCATCGTATTTAATCTTGAATTCTGAATAATTTTGTCAGGTGTCTACTGCCTCCTCTATTCATATTATCATTATATATCATTATTATTAAAGTACAGAAAACTGGAAAGAGAAAAGAATACACAGTAACTTTATCTTACCTGGGCTTGTACATAGTGTCATCCATACCAGTCTACATTGCCAAGCCTTGATGCAGACCTCATCCTTGTTCTCAAGGGTAACAGACTTTCTTGAAATATCTTGCTGGGAATTCTTGTGAGGACGGACAATTTGAGTGGCACACATCTGTCAATTAAACAAACAATCACTAGCCAGTCATTATATATCCTTAGCAGGTTTTTTTTTTTTTTTCTTCATGTAAAAGAGCTCTGGCCTAATTCTACAAGGCAGGGAAAGAATCCCTTTGAAGGTACCAGTTCCTAAAGAGTTGAGCCAAAAGGATTATCCAAAATTTGAGGGAGTCAGAAAGCAGCAGCTGACAGCCTCACTAAACAATTGAGAGATATATTGGTATCACTGTGACCACAGCAAACTTTGATGACAGGAATTTATGGCATTGTTATATTAAGAATAACTGATGCTCAAAGGCTGGTTGAGGTGAGACATCTCAATCTTAGCTAGTGACTGAGAATATAAAGGCCCCCAAAATTATCTTGAGGATTCAGTGACTGCCATGGTCCTGACATCTGAGGCACTGTCTTGTCCTCCTGGTCAGGGGTTAATTTCCTGGGCCCATATACATAAAACTCTTCTGTTAGCCTTAACTAACAAATGTTGGTTAACAAACTAGTTGTTTGTTTCTTGCTGCTAAACAGTGCTAAGGATAGCAGCTTACCAACATAAAAATTAGAATAATAAGAAAACTGGAGCATGAAAACGACTAATTTAATTTGTTTACTATTCTTTAAATAATTAATGATAAATAAAATGCATAAAATAATGAATCTATGATGTTATGGGGTGGTACTTATTGATCACTGCTTGGTGGTCACTGTTCAATGGTCACACAAGCCACATGTAAACAACAAGACATAGCAGGAATTGAGAAGGCTACTAAGAAGAGGAAGCCCAATTGGAGCTAGGAGGAGAGTCTCCCCTTGTGAATGCCAACCAAGAGCAGTATTTTTATCATAAATGGCCACTTCAAGCCTCAGCTGATCAACTCAGAGAAAAAGCGTGCATGGGGTTGCGGTCACAAGTACCAGAAGTGCCACCAACCAAGACACAGTGAGGGCAAGACGGGAGGTGGAAACTAAGCTGTTTTCCCTCCTCTTCAAGCCAGGCGAGTTATTTTGCTGTACTGACCAATAAATGCAGGTACTGGGCTAATAGCTGTTGTCTTACTGTACACAATATTTCAATAATATTACCAACTATATACAGTGTAACCTTGGTTATTGAATGTCTCCCTTTTTAAACAATTTGTTTTAACTCATAATTACTTTGGTTGCTGTATCATAATTTGGTTTTCAAAGTTACTTGATTTCAAATACCACAAGACATAGCAAAAGCTACCATTTATTAGTAATTTATAGTTTCTATAAATATTTCCTTCATTTTTATATATTTGGAGGAGAGACACCGAGAGTAAGACAGTAATTCAATCTTTGAAGTAAGTTGAATGTGATCCCATTGAAGAACCTCAATGTAAACAAACAAGGTTCACCGCTCAGGAGTAATCCTGAGCTTCCTGTGGCTCTCTCTATGACCCACAATGCCATCACTGCTGCACAACTGCATTTTCCCAGTAGCTTTTCCCAGCAGCAAGATGTCTAAGTGTTATGATCACCTTCATTTCGGCAGCAAGTGGGTTACTCCTCTCAGTGTCACTCTATAAGGCTTCCTTCACTTGATCACTGACAAAGAGAATGCCTGCATGGTCTAAACAATATCTTTTGATGAGTTCTGTGTCACTAAAATCATTCAATACATCCTTTCTGGAAAGAAAATTTCTAAACGAGATGTTTTGGAGCAGCCATCTTAGCAATGGAGCATCGGTCATTACTCACTAAGACATGATAGACCCAGGGGCGGCTGGTCCATAAGGCTGCAGATCTCCCTGTCTCAGCCTTGCCAAGCAGATGAATGATTTACTCATATAATATTTTATACAATTCATATAATATATTTTATACAAATAAATAATATTATGCTTTTATATTCCATTCAGTATTTTTTAATGTTTTTTTTTCTATAATTTTCTAACACAAAATGCTACCAGATTTGATAAATTAATTCCAGAATAAAATGCTTCTTCCAGGATTGGCGTAGTGCCAGCCAGACTGTAGCAGGGCTGGAGTCATTTCAACCCTGTGCATCACCCTGAGTGGGTAATGTTATTCACCCTCTGTGATAATTAAACAAATAGTGCATTACGTTCATGATTCATGAATATTAACCAGTTTTAGCACCCTACATGACACCCAAAGTTTAGTTTCAGTGTCCTGGTTACTTCAATATTACATATTGTAATTAACTTGATAAATGTTCCTCATAGCTTTGGCAACACAAAAATTTTAAATTATGAGCCTATGAGTATAAAAAGATACATTTGTGATTCAAATAAAACTGCCAACAGCATGGCCTCATAAGTATTGTAATCTGAAATTATTATGCAGCCCCAAATTTTTTTTACCACAAGCCACAACTGGGTGGACTGGTGTCTGAGAATGGATTAATCTATTTTACATTGATTCCTATGGGGAAAATAGTTTTGGTTTTCAAACATTTTGGATTTCAAAAGGCATTCAGGAACAAATCAAGTAAAAAAACTGAGGTTCCACTGTATTATATACAGGTATTGAAGTATAAGGTAATTTTGTAGTCCTTTCCCAGCCTTGTTACTGGTCTAATCCCTTCCATTCTTTTGCATATACCTTTAAATACAACTAAAAGGTAAGTATAAGATGGGAGAGAAGTGCCACCATCCTTAAGGGGGTCCAGGAGGTGCAAAGGCCTCCCACCAGTTAGGTTAGGTAATGCTAGGTTAGATTAGTGTGATGGTGGCACTTGTGGCCCATATTATATTTACCTTTTAGGTGTATATAAAGGTATATGCAAAAGAATGGAAGAGATTAGACCAGTAATAAGGCTGGATGATTACCAAGTATAATGTAACTAACATTAATGTTATGGGGGCTCCTAACATAAACATTATTCAATTTCACCATGAATATGCACATAAACAAGGCCAAACTAATATAGAGGAAGTTTTGTGAGAACAATTTATGTATACATTGTTATATTCCAGCTTAACATTATTGTATTACTTTTCATTCTTTTGAAGGTGCTGGTGGGCCAGAAGCCACCCCTCTTGACTCTGCAAGGTTGCTGAGTTGTTGGGTGATCACAATGAGACTGTTGAGGATGTTCTTACCAGGTTCTATAACCTCAACAATCATCCATCACAGTGAGTACCTACTGTTTAAATTAATTGTGACCAAAGCAAAGATTTCAGCATAACAATGGATACTGTTGAGCGAGATTCTTGGTTACTGGCAAGTACAGTAAGATAAATTTAACCTAACTGGATCAGTTAGGCTTAATTTAGTTTAAATCTAGCATCTCTGCTTTGTGTTTTCTTGATTTTTTTTTCCATATTTTCAGGACCACCATGTTCATGTTGTTCACATGATCCAGTAAGATTTAACTAGTTTGGTGTGCATAACAAAAGGTTTTAATTTTTGGGAGGTTAGAAGTTGATGCTTAAGAGGGATGCACTTTGCCAAAAAATCATCATCTGTGTTTGAATAATTCATCTTAGGTTAGGTATTTAAGTTATGTTTGGTTAAGCCTGATATATTGCACAAAGAAAAGTAGCTGTTAAAACAGTTACATGTCTGCAGAAATTTTGAGCTTTATCAGAAATTTATCCCTGACCGTGGAGTAAGATTGAAAATAAATTATGACTCAGATTCTGCAGGAAACTTTTATATTGTGATTCTATAACCAAAATAATATAATAAGTTCAATTTCTTGAACTTTAGGCCAAGGGCATCCATTGAGGGAGGGGCACAGCAGCAACTCCAGCCCCAGCAGGAGGAAGAGGCAGAAGAAACCCCCAGCTCATCATGGCTATGAAGAGACCCTACATGATCCTGCAGTGGTGCAGGTCATGGAGAACGGCTCCCTACTAACCTACACTATTATTGAGTTAGGACAAAATATGGACAGTGATCTTTCATACATAGAAAAAAAGGGAACTGAAATTAGAAAGAAAAAATATAAAGGAAAGGAAAAGGAGAAGGAAAGGGGAATTTAATACAGCTATTATACTGCTACCCAACAATATAGATGCTTTGCTGAGTGAAACTGGTGGTACAAGCCTCACTTGTAATGTAGCATGTCAGTGTGCTTCGTGTCCTGTGCCTGCTCTGTGCGGGCAACAAAGACAGGGGTGCGAGTGAAACAGTGTTCTGCTGCCCTTCCCTCTCTTGGTAGTCTGATGAGTCCAGACAGGTGTCGTGTGTGCATGCCTCACTCCCACTAGCTAAATTAACTGACAATGATAGCAGTTGTGGATCCCTGTTGTGTGTCCTGACTGCCCTGGGCTGCTGCAGTGCTAAGTATGTACCTGACTGTACCTGAAGGCTGGAAGAGGTGTGCATAATGTAATAAAATAGCAAGAAGAAACCTAAAATACAAAAAAATATCACCAAAATATTGAATAGAACATGGAAAATATACCAGTTTGAGAAGAGGTATCAACCCAACAGGATTAATAACCACAAGTGAGGTGTCACAAGGACAGTGCCACACCCACTACAAAATGCACTTGACTCATGGCAAAAAAATAACACATTAATACAAGAATTAGGGCAAGACTTTTTTCTAGACATTTCCCTCATTCTTATTCCCCTCTTGGACTGTTTAACTTCCTCTCAAGATATCCAAGCAATGACCTTTGATAACTACCTAAACCTAACCTAAAGCAGCCTCAGTTAACCTAACCTAATCATTACCAACAATGTAGCTGTTAAATTTGCATTCTTTAGAGAGACGTAGGTTAAGAGGGGACCTGATAGAAGTCTTTAAGTGGTATAAGGGTTACAACAAGGGGGATGTAAACAAAATTCTTAGGATCAACAATCAGGATAGAACAAGAAATAACAGGTTCAAGCTTGAAAAATTTAGGTTTAAGAAAAAGATAGGAAGAAATTGGTTCTCAAATAGAGTGGTAGATGAGTGGAACGGACTCAGTATTCACGCTGTTAGTGCTAAGACATTACGGAGCTTTAAGAGAAGATTAGACGGGTTTATGAATGGGGATGATAGGTGGAAATAGGTAGGTATATTTCATACAGGGACTGCCATGTGTAAGTCTGGTCGCTTCTTGTAGCTTCCCTTATTTCTTATGTTCTTATGTTCTTAATGTGCTATCATATAATATGCAAAAGAGGAGGTAAGACAGGCAAGGCAAGGCAAGGCAAGGCAAGGCAAGGCAAGGCAAGGCATGTCCAATTGTTTCTGATATGACTTTTATTCTTATCATATCAAAATACATAGGTATAAAAGTGCATTACTGAATATGAAATCATTACCAATATCTTTGCCTTCTCTATCTTTTCTCTACCTTTCTTATTTTATTTTTCATTTCTCTTCCATATTTTTCCTCAGTATTATCAGTTTATATGATAATTGAGACTTTTGTAAGACATTTTTTGTCTATAGACTTTCTGGCACAATCTAATAGTTTTTGAGCTAAGAATTTCTCAATTATTATTTGGCCCACACAGAAGGGCTGTCATGGTGGAGCTGTTCACCTCACATCTCACTGTGGCCACCTACTGATCTTTTTTCAGTACTACTACTGAATGCTCCAACCACATTTAATAGTTCCCTTACTTTCAGCCAACAACTCCAGCAATAATGAAAACTGATGAAGTATGTACTCGTATGTTACTAAGTTAGGTTAGGTTAGACTGGGTTAGGTTAGTTAGGTTAAGTTTGTTAGCTGAGATAATTTTTTACTCTTGCACCAGTCTCTCTATTCCAGATGAAATGATTTTTCTGATAGTTTTCAGCCTATTTTGAATGAATCTGCAAGTTGTTTTCCTAGAAATTATGAGTTTTTATTTCTTATCCCTCACCTCCCATCAGAAACTAATATTTTGTGATAAAAACAAAGCAGATTAATGTAAAACTGACTGAAACCTACCAGAAAAAAATAATTTCATCCTCACAAATAAGTAACAGCAGTAACATTCACTCACTTGTTCCCCACAAGAGGACTGGGTACTGCTAGCTCATGGCCGCCAGCTGGCTGTCACCACTGCCACCACCACCACCACCTAACCCAACCTAGCAAGACTAATCTAACCTAACCAAACTAACCTAACCTAACTAAACTAACCTAACTAAACTAACCAAACTAAATTAGCATAAATTAACTAAACTAACTTAACCTAACTAAACTAGCCTAACCTAACCTAACCTGACTGGTAAAGTTAAGAAATTAATATGGTTATTACCTTGTTTATCTTCGTAAAATCTAATGACGAGCTGGAAATAACTGAAGCAGCACCCACTGCTGACAGACATCTTCTTCAGACTAATTCAAATATTTCAAACCGAGCTGCTTCTCTCCCCACAGGATGAAATAAAACACTATGATTGGCTAAATTAATTCTGGATTTTTTAATTGGCCAGCAGCTGCATCCTTAAACAAAAGAACCAATCACTGTGACTAGTTTCATGCTTGTATAACAGATGTGACATACGCACATGGATAAACACACCCTCACCAGTGTGCCTACGCTTCCACCTGTCCATCACACATGTGGGTGTGTTACTTCTTGGCGTTGTCTTGGCAGCAAGTAAAATTGCTTCCCCAAACAGATAAATCTTAAAAAAATTGCTGTCAGTATTATAAGCAATTTGCAGTTGGTATATATATATATATATATATATATATATATATATATATATATATATATATATATATATATATATATATATATATATATATATATATGGTGGAAATTAATCTAAAAGAGCTTCATACAATGATAAGGGTAAGAAAAGCCATGTTGAGACTGGTGTAAGAGAATACCAGGTTAAGTTAGGTTAGTTAAATTTGGTTAAACATTTTCTTGATTTTACTTTTTTGGGGATATTTTTGGGCCTGATTCTTGTCAGAAATCGTTTGTTTTCCAGTTCTCCCTGCCTGTGGGTGGAGGGGAGAGGGAACACAAAAACTAAGCATTTCCAGCGAATATAAGCCTTAAACTCGTGTGAATGGTGTACAAAGAACCAAAAGTAAAACCAACAGCGTAAGGACAGACTGACATAAAGTACAGATTTACCTCTCATTTGTTCTTTTTTGTTTCCTCCTCATCTCCTCTTCCGTTTCCTTTCCCTTCCGTCGCTCTTCTTTCCTACCGTTTCCTTAACCCCAGATTTTCCTTATTTTTCCGTCATTCCCTCTCCTATTTCCTATTTTCCTCTCTCTCTTTCGTATTCCCTATTTTTTTTCCTTCCACTTCCCCAAACTTTTTTTTTATTCTTTTCACCGCTGAAATACAACTGAAGCTAAACAGACAAGAACTTTCACTTTGTTCTCTCTTCTTTCTCCTCCACCAATATCTCGATTAACTTTGCCTAGTGACTATCCCCCTCGTTCCCTCATCCACTTGTCTGGCCTCCTTCCCACAAAAGTTCAATGCGACATAGTATTTGGTGGACTCACAAATGTTAGAATGCAGTCAGCTGGTAGATGACGGGAAAGGATACGAGACTAATATTATTATTGTTACTCTCTCTCTCTCTCTCTCTCTCTCTGATACTAACGTCCCTCCCACAAATCCAGTCTTAATTTTATTCTTGATCATGGTGCTACAGGTGGCTCGGGATTAGTCTTGAATCAGGCCTTTATAGTGGCAACTCCTGTAGAAGAGAGAGAGAGAGAGAGAGAGAGAGAGAGAGAGAGAGAGAGAGAAAGCAGACAGAAAAACAAGCATCATCTTTCACACAACTAGTTCCTACATCTAGCACTCCACATTTTCTCCAGGAACTCCTACACTGCCTCAATCATCCTTTCATTCGTCTTCCCACACAGTCCCAACAGCAACACCATCCATCCTCTTCCTGTCTTCATCATTCTGACATGCCCCGACAAACCCTGTACAAATTACGATAGTGTTATCTAATGTTACAAGCAATACAATGAAATACAATATGATTTAATTGGAACACAATACCTTACCTGACTTTTGATTTTAATTGCATGCATTGTATTATGTGATACGATTTTACGAAAGATTTTTTAGTGTTTGTTTTAGTTACTAGTGAAACTGCTCCATGTTCTTTGAGAGCCGCGCTACACTTGAGGGCTAACTAAGACAACGTTTCACTCTATCTATCTCACTTTCACTTTCTTACATCCCATTCTAGACCCCCTCCATTTCTAGCAATCATACTTCAGTCACTCTCAACATGTTACCCCCTCAAGCTGCTGAAAAGCCCAACTAGTTTCCAAGCCATTCCTTACTGCCATCCTAACACACTTCTTCCCCTACTTGCTACTCATAACATTCCATAGAAACACCTTTCTCACTAATCTTGCATCATCCATTTGCTCTAAACTAGCCTTGTATCTCAGGGTTGCCTTTAAATATCTCTTTCTAAACTAGCCCATGTCTTCCCTCAAAGCCTCTATCACTGCATACCTAAGTGTATTCAGTGCCATTTTTGCTACTCTACTCTGCCCTATTTCTAACTTTTCTAATTCATTCTCATTCCATGGAATCACACCCATACCATACATAATGCTTGGAACAACCACGCTCTTCCATACTTCTTGTAATGCGTCATATTTACTCGCTCTCATCCTTGCTGCACTTCCTAGTCGACCCACCCACTGGTTCACCATGCGTATCTTTTCATTCTTCGCCATCACACAGCCATTCGGACTTAGCCACATCCCTAGATACTTGCATTCATCTGTCTGTTGCAACTCAATCCCTACCATTCCCCACACTGAATTGCTTTCATCCTCTGATCTATTCATAATCATTACCTTGCTTTTCTCACTGCTAAACTCACTCCAAAGTCTTTTCCATACCCATCCACAACATCCAACAAACTCTGAAGCTCATCTGTCAATTCACTCATAACCGCTATATCATCTGCATAAAAAAGCACATAGTATATTATTCCCCACACTCACCCCAATATTTATTCTTCTTATTCTAGCTGCTAACTCCTGTGTTTTTTTTTTTTTTATGTAGGAAGGACACTGGCCTAGGGCAACAAAAATCTAATAAAAAAAAATCCCCACTGAAATGCCAGTCCCATAGAAGGGTCAAAGCAGTGGTCAAAAATTGATGAATAAGTGTCTTGAAACCTCCCTCTTGAAGGAATTCAAGTCATAGGAAGGTGGAAATACAGAAGCAGGCAGGGAGTTCCAGAGTTTACCAGAGAAAGGGATGAACAATTGAGAATACTGGTTAACTCTTGTGTTAGAGAGGTGGACAGAATAGGGGTGAGAGAAAGAAGAAAGTCTTGTGTAGCGAGGCCGCGGAAGGAGGGGAGGCATGCAGTTAGCAAGATCAGAAGAGCAGTTAGCATGAAAATAGCGGTAGAAGACAGCTAGATATGCAACATTGCGGCGGTGAGAGAGAGGCTGAAGACAGTCAGTTAGAGGAGAGGAGTTGATGAGATGAAAAGCTTTTGATTCCACCCTGTCTAGAAGAGCAGTATGAGTGGAACCCCCCAGACATGTGAAGCATACTCCATACATGGAGTGAGAAAAACTGGCGGAGACGTCTCAGAACATCTAACTTCATAGAAGCTGTTTTAGCTAGAGATGAGATCTGAAATTCAGATTATAAGTAAAGGACAGACCGAGGATGTTCAGTGTAGAAGAGGGGGGACAGTTGAGTGTCATTGAAGAAGAGGGGATAGTTGTCTGGAAGGTTGTGTCGAATTGATAGATGGAGGAATTGAGTTTTTGAGGCATTGAACAATATCAAGTTTGCTGTGCCCCAATCAGAAATTTTAGAAAGTTCGGAAGTCAGGCGTTCTGTGGCTTCCCTGCGTGATATGTTTACCTCTTGAAGGGTTGGACGTCTATGAAAAGACGTGGAAAAGTGCAGGGTGGTATCATCAGCGTAGGAGTGGATAGGGCAAGAAGTTTGGTTTAGAAGATCATTAATGAATAATAAGAAGAGAGTGGGTGACAGGACAGAACCCTGAGGAACACCAGTGTTAATAGATTTAGGAGAAGAACAGTGATCGTCTACCACAGCAGCAATAGAACGGTCAGAAAGGAAACTTGAGATGAAGTTACAGAGAGAAGGATAGAAACCGTAGGAGGGTAGTTTGGAAATCAAAGCTTTGTGCCAGACTCTATCAAAAGCTTTTGATATGTCCAAGGCAACAGCAAAAGTTTCACCAAAATCTCTAAAAGAGGATGACCAAGACTCAGTAAGGAAAGCCAGAAGATCACCAGTAGAGCGGCCTTGACGAAACCCATACTGGCGATCAGATAGAAGGTTGTGAAGTGATAGATGTTTAAGAATCTTCCTGTTGAGGATAGATTCAAAAACTTTAGATAGACAGGAAATTAAAGCAATAGGAGGGTAGTCTGAGAGATTAGAACGGTCACCCTTTTTAGGAACAGGTTGAATGTAGGCAAACTTCCAGCAAGAAGGAAAGGTAGATGTTGACAGACAGAGCTGAAAGAGTTTGACTAGGCAAGGTGGAAGCACGGAGGCACAGTTTCGGAGAACAATAAGAGGGACCCCCATCAGGTCCATAAGCCTTCCGAGGGTTTAGGCCAGCGAGGGCACGGAAAACATCATTGTGAAGAATTTTAATAGGTGGCATGAAGTAGTCAGAGGGTGGAGGAGAGGGAGGAACAAGCCCAGAATCGTCCAAGGTACAGTTTTTAGCAAAGGTTTGAGCAAAGAGTTCAGCTTTAGAAATAGATGTGATAGCAGTGGTGCCATCTGGTTGAAATAGAGGAGGGAAAGAAGAAGAAGCAAAGTTATTGGAGATATTTTTGACTAGATGCCAAAAATCACGAGGGGAGTTAGATCTTGAAAGGTTTTGACATTTTCTGTTAATGAAAGAGTTTTTGGCTAGTTGGAGAACAGACTTGGCATGGTTCCGGGCAGAAATATAAAGTGCATGAGATTCTGGTGATGGAAGGCTTAAGTACCTTTTGTGGGCCACCTCTCTATCATGTATAGCACGAGAACAAGCTGTGTTAAACCAAGGTTTAGAAGGTTTAGGACGAGAAAAAGAGTGAGGAATGTACGCCTCCATGCCAGACACTATCACCTCTGTTATGCGCTCAGCACACAAAGACGGGTCTCTGACACGGAAGCAGTAGTCATTCCAAGGAAAATCAGCAAAATACCTCCTCAGGTCCCCCAACTAGCAGAGGCAAAACGCCAGAGGCACCTTCGCTTAGGAGGATCCTGAGGAGGGATTGGAGTGATAGGACAAGATGTCCTATATATGAGAATATGTCCTATATATATGAGAATGTGATCGGAGGAGCCCAACGGAGAAGAAAGGGTGACAGCATAAGCAGAAGGATTAGAGGTCAGGAAAAGGTCAAGAATGTTGGGCGTATCTCCAAGACGGTCAGGAATACGAGTAGGGTGTTGCACCAATTGCTCTAGGTCATGGAGGATAGCAAAGTTGTAGGCTAGTTCACCAGGATGGTCAGTGAAGGGAGAGGAAAGCCAAAGCTGGTGGTGAACATTGAAGTCTCCAAGAATGGAGATCTCTGCAAAAGGGAAGAGGGTCAGAATGTGCTCCACTTTGGTAGTTAAATAGTCAAAGAATTTCTTATAGTCAGAGGAGTTAGGTGAGAGGTATACAACACAGATAGATTTAGTATGAGAGTGACTCTGTAGTCGTAGCCAGATGGTGGAGAACTCGGAAGATTCAAGAGCGTGGGCACGAGAGCAGGTTAAGTCATTGCGCACATAAACGCAGCATCCAGCTTTGGATCGAAAATGACGATAGAGAAAGTAGGAGGGAACAGAAAAGGGGCTACTGTCAGTTGCCTCAGAGACCTGAGTTTCAGTGAGGAAAAGAAGATGAGGTTTAGAAGAGGAGAGGTGGTGTTCTACAGATTGAAAATTAGATCTTAGACCGCGAATGTTGCAGAAGTTAATGAAGAAAAAGTTGAGGGGGGTGTCAAGACACTTAGGGTCGTCGACAGAAAGGCAGTGTACAAGCTAAAAAGGATTGGTGACAAAATACAGCCTTGCCTAACTCCTCTCTCACCCTTTAGCTAGCCTGTTTCTATATTTCCTAGTCTGTATCTAGCTCTTGTGTCCACTTACATACTTCGGACTATGTTAACTGCCTGTGTACTCAACCCAATCTTTTCTGGGACTCTAGCTAGCATTTCTCTGTTCAATCTATTATTATTTTCTATGTCTAAAAAAACATAAGTAGAATTTACTACCATCCTTCTTCTTTCTCTCAGTCATTTCATTCACCACAAACATGTTATCTTCTGTTCTTCTGTCCACACGAAACCCATTCTGTTCCTCACCTAACATTCCAGCTTTGCATTCTGGTCCTCACTCTCAGCCTTCTCTTTCTCAATTGCCTTACACGTACCAGTCTCTGCGTAAAACATACCAATTTCACTTGTCATTTCCATCCATAAATTTATATAATCTTTTAAATTTCCCTACTGATTATGTACCAAAAACTTGATTACTACCACGACCACCACAAGCATTACACCACCACCACCACCACCATTACCAACACTACCAATACCATCACCAACACTACTATGACCACCACCACCGCCACCGGCACTACCATTAGAACTTCCTGTCTGTTTCTGTATCTCCTCTGCCTTTGACTTAAACTCCTTCAAGAGGTAGATTTCAAGACATTTAGATTTTACTTCTTCAGCGTTGTCCTTGGCCAGACCCCTTCTTGCATAGAATACACACACACACACACACAAACACACACAAACACACACCGCGTAGTGTTGTGGTTAGCATGCTTGGCTCACAACCAAGAAGGTTCGAATCCCGGAGCATGGCGAGGCAAATGGGCGAGCCTCTTAAATGTGTAGCCCCTGTTCACCTGGCAGTAAGTAGGTACGGGATGTAACCCGAGGGGTTGTGACCTCGCTGTCCCGGTGTGTGGTGTGTAAGTGGTCTCAGTCCTACCGAAAGATCAGTCACTATGAGCTCTGAGCTCTTTCAGTAGGGGAACGGCTGGCTGGGTGACCAGCAGACGACCGTAGGTGAATCACACACACACATACACACACGCACGCACACTCGTCTTCTGAAGGGGCAGGATGGACAGTCATCCAAACCTAATGCTGAATCATTAGGGAGCTTTTAAAAGAAGACTAGGCAAATTTATGGAAGGGAATGATAATTGGAAATAGGTATATTTGACATACAGGGACTGCCACGTGTAGGCCTGATGGCTCATAGGCCTACACGTGTACGCCTCATCAGAGCGGTCGTGTCCTACCTGTCGCTCACGAAGTACGGCACAGACACACTAGGGTGGAATCGCGACCTTATCATGCTGATAATAGCGTGCGTGTGGGTCAGAAGTGTGACACCTTTTGTGAGTGACTGGCGTGTGAAGCAACAGAGAGGAGGCGGTGCGAATGTGGGAGAGAGGGAAGTGAGGGTAGAGGAGGTTCAGGAGAGATGGAGGAGGGGAGAGGGAAGAGATGGAAGAGAGAGAGATGGAAGGAGAGAAGGAAGAAAAGGAGGGCCGAGAGAGGTGGAGGACGACGGGGGAATAAAGGAAGTGTCAGGAGAAATGGAGGAAGAACCAGTAGAGAAAAAAAGAATAAGAAGAGAAGTTATTGGAAAGTTTCAGTATGCGAATGGAAGAAAAAATGTGAAGGAAGAAGAGAGAGAGGAAACCTGTGACGAATACAGAAATAAGATGAGAGGGTGAACAAAATCGACGAAGAAAACAAAGCATTAAGAAAAATAATAACATAAGAGTATTAAAGAAGAGGAGGATAGCATGTTCTGAAAACCCACATATTCTTTCGTTAGATAATATCAAAGTAAAACACAAGGAAGAAATAGAAAGAAAAAAATGAAACGGAAAAGGAGAGAGATTTGTTTTCATCAAGAATCATACTATGGCGAGATGCATGAAGCAGCAAAGTAATCATTCGTTTTCTTATCGTCTTATCGAGTAATTAGTGAACATCGAGTGTCGACGAGGAGTGGCAAGGCGGTGAGCGCGGCAGTTCCTCAGTGTCGTGGGGACCCTGATGTGGCTGTGCAATGTCTATCCTGAAGCGTGAACAAAAGAACATAAGAAATAAGGGAGGCTGCAAGAAGCGACCAGTCTTACACGTGGCAGTCCCTGTATGAATCACACCTACCTATTTCCATCTATTATCCCCATCCATAAACCCGTCTAATCTTCTCTTAAAGCTCCCTAATGTTCTAGCACTAACAACATGATTACTGAGTCCGTTCCACTCATCTACCACTCTACCACTGCGCGACATGGCCCGTGCATAGAGGTTGTGCAGGAAGCTGGGAGAGGAAGGAACACACACACACACACACACACACACACCTGGCAACACTCATAACAGTGTGTTGAAGGAACAGTTGTTGTTCTCATTGTTATGTAGTCTCGCACATTAATTGCAACTCAACAAATTTTCTACAACAGATTTTATATGCATTGATAAGAACAAACTTGAGTAACAACTATGTAACAAAATTTCACCTTTTAGCAAGAAATCTAGCAAGAAATTTCTCATGTTTAGAAGAATTTGCTTATATTTCAGAAACCTCAAATCTTCCAGAATGTTCTACCAGACACTTTCAGAAGTTTCTAGAACATTTTAAAACATTCTATTCAATGTAAGTATTTCCAGAATATTCTAGAACTTTCTAGAATACAGTAGAAATATGTAGAAGTATCAAGAATTTTCTAGAATCTACAAGAATTTTTGATAATGATTCAGAATATTCTATAGTAGGCTTAAGAATATTGTAGAAAGATTAAGAACATTCTGGAACACATTCTAGAAAGACTAAGAATATTCTAGAGTACTGCTTGACAGTATAAAAGTAGGGGCTTGCAGACCACCAATCAGTACTGCTCTGGCTGCCTGAGAAGACACATCACAAGAGATAAAATGGCATCAAGAGGCTGCAATCATTCTCCAGATGCATTCTGCTACATGTGTGGTCAATTCATCAAGACAAGAGCAAAGAAGTTCTCTGTGACAGCATCTGGAAAAACTTAGCTATTATGGGGCAAGAAATAATTCTAAAGGCCACAAAAGCAAACTTTGACAGGAATAATGGACATTTTTATTGTTTTTTTTTCAATGAAAAGAGTTGGAAAGTAACACTTGCTTGTCAAAGACAAAAATCGTGTTACATAGTGCAATTGCTATAGATGCAAAGAGTTCCCGCGGTGGCGGTTACCACACCTTGGCAGCGCCTGACGAGAGCTGCCGCGCTGAACGCGCGTGCTCCTGAAGGAGGCTCCGCCAAATACAACTTTGAGCTTGTTCCTCCCAAACGATTTTTTTCCTTAATTTATTTTTTTCGTTCGGCACACCCGCCTCCTTGCATCACATGTTATATGGAAATATCAGAAACTGATGCTCTTCCAAAGTGAAACTGGCATTTTGCAAATGTGTGGTGAGAAGAACAGAGAGAGAGAGAGAGAGAGAGAGAGAGAGAGAGAGAGAGAGAGAGACCAACCGATAATTAGATGGAAATACGGAGCAAAAAAAAAAATAAATAAATAAATAAAATAAAATAAATAAATAAAAAAAATTAATTAAATTAAATAAAAATCAATAAATAGATCGAATATATATATATATATATATATATATATATATATATATATATATATATATATATATATATATATATATATATATATATATATATATATATATATATATATATATATATATATATATATATATATATATATATATATATATATATATATATATATATATATATATATATATATATATATATATATATATATATATATATATATATATATATATATATATATATATATATATATACATTAAATCACGTCTCATGGCTTTACATTTGTTTTAGAAAGGAATAAACGTTCAGAGAATATTACACTCACAGACCAACACATTCCATTCTATATATATATATATATATATATATATATATATATATATATATATATATATATATATATATATATATATATATATATATATATATATATATATATATATATATATATATATATATATATATATATATATATATATATATATATATATATATATATATATATATATATATATATATATATATATACATTAAATCACGTCTCATGGCTTTACATTTGTTTTGGAAAGGAATAAACGTTCAGAGAATATTACACTCACAGACCAACACATTCCATTCTTGAGACAAACATTACGTACAGTGAAAGAGAAGTGTTCCCTCACTCCTCACACACTATGGCATCGTTTTGATTTACTTTATACAACTGAAATCACCTGCGTAATTTACGTTCAGGTTACGATCAGTACACAATCCTTGCCTCGTATGTTGCTAATGCTTTATGTTCACTGTAGGGAGGCGAGGAGAAACGTCGAGTCTTCGTCGAGGCAGACATGCTGAGATGTCAACTCTCTTCCCATCTGATGAAGCCTGCCACGCCAGCAATGATGCCCACAAGTCTCTTATGCATGTAGACTATGAGACTACTTATCAACTAGTGATATGTAGCTTGAAAAGGTAATCTACATCTAATTGTTCATTTATGTGTGTGTGTGTGTGTGTGTGTGTGTGTGTGTGTGTGTGTGTGTGTACACTTTCTTTTCTTTTCTTTTCTTTTCTTTCTTTTTTTCTTCACGTCTCATAAAATGTTTGATCGTCGGCAGCAGAGATTCTTCATCCAGACATTCCTCACCTTGCTTTGTGTGGGTGTGTGGGGACGTAAATAAGGATAGTATTCTCCCCCTGCAGATGGTGGCTTGCACCCCGATACTTCATAAACGAAATCTCAGATTACAATGCAATATACAACTATGACAAAAAAAAAAAAAAAAAAAAACACGTAAAGACTGCTACCATTTCACTCTCCATCTTTCACATTCCATTCGACAGTAATGATTTGTGTCCGTACTCGAGCAAACTTACATGGATGAACTGTCTGATAAAGAGAGAGACAAGATTATTGTGTTAAGGACTGTTGAGAAAAAAAAAAAAACGCTTTCCAATCCCTCCTCAGGATCCCCCTAAGCGAAGGTGCCTCTGGCGTTTTGCATCTGCTAGTTGGGGGGACCTGAGGAGGTATTTTGCTGATTTTCCTTGGAATGACTACTGCTTCCGTGTCAGAGACCCATCTTTGTGTGTTGAGCGCATAACAGAGGTGATAGTGTCTGGCATGGAGGCGTACATTCCTCACTCTTTTTCTCGTCATTAACCTTCTAAACCTTGGTTTAACACAGCTTGTTCTCGTGCTATACATGATAGAGAGGTGGCCCACAAAAGGTACTTAAGCCTTCCATCACCAGAATCTCATGCACTTTATATTTCTGCCCGGAACCATGCCAAGTCTGTTCTCCAACTAGCCAAAAACTCCTTCATTAACAGAAAATGTCAAAACCTTTCAAGATCTAACTCCCCTCGTGATTTCTGGCATCTAGCCAAAAATATCTCCAATAACTTTGCTTCTTCTTCTTTCCCTCCTCTATTTCAACCAGATGGCACCACTGCTATCACATCTATTTCTAAAGCTGAACTCTTCGCTCAAACCTTTGCTAAAAACTGTACCTTGGACGATTCTGGGCTTGTTTCTCCCTCTTCTCCACCCTCTGACTACTTCATGCCACCTATTAAAATTCTTCGCAATGATGTTTTCCATACCCTCGCTGGCCTAAACCCTCGGAAGGCTTATGGACCTGATGGGGTCCCTCTTATTGTTCTCCGAAACTGTGCCTCCGTGCTTGCACCTTGCCTAGTCAAACTCTTTCAGCTCTGTCTGTCAACATCTACCTTTCCATCTTGTTGGAAGTTTGCCTACATTCAACCTGTTCCTAAAAAGGGTAACCGTTCTAATCCCTCAAACTACCGTCCTATTGCTTTAATTTCCTGCCTATCTAAAGTTTTTGAATCTATCCTCAACAGGAAGATTCTTAAACATCTATCACTTCACAACCTTCTATCTGATCTCCAGTATGGGTTTCGTCAAGGCCGCTCTACTGGTGATCTTCTGGCTTTCCTTACTGAGTCTTGGTGGAGTCTTGGTAGAGATTTTGGTGAAACTTTTGCTGTTGCCTTGGACATATCAAAAGCCTTTGATAGAGTCTGGCACAAAGCTTTGATTTCCAAACTACCCTTTTACGGTTTCTATCCTTCTCTCTGTAACTTCATCTCAAGTTTCCTTTCTGACCGTTCTATTGCTGCTGTGGTAGACGGTCACTGTTCTTCTCCTAAATCTATTAACAGTGGTGTTTCTCAGGGTTCTGTCCTGTCACCCCCTCTCTTCTTATTATTCATTAATGATCTTCTAAACCAAACTTCTTGTCCTATCCACTCCTATGCTGATGATACCACCCTGCACTTTTTCACGTCTTTTCATAGACGTCCAAACCTTCAGGAGGTAAACATATCACGCAGGAAAGGCACAGAACGCTTGACTTCTGATCTTTCTAAAATTTCTGATTGGGGCAGAGCAAACTTGGTATTGTTCGATGCCTCAAAAACTCAATTCCTCCATCTATCAACTCGACACAACCTTCCAGACAACCATCCCCTCTTCTTTAATGACACTCAACTGTCCCCCTCTTCTACACTGAACATCCTCAGTCTGTCCTTTACTTATAATCTGAATTTCAGATCTCATCTCTAGGTAAAACAGCTTCTATGAAGTTAGGTGTTCTGAGACGTCTCCGCCAGTTTTTTCTCACCCCCCCCAGCTGCTAACTCTGTACAAGGGCCTTATCCGTCCATGTATGGAGTATGTTTCACATGTCTGGGCGGGGGTTCCACCCATACTGCTCTTCTAGACAGGATGGAATCAAAAGCTTTTCGTCTCATCAACTCCTCTCCTCTAACTGACTGTCTTCAGCCTCTCTCTCACCGCCGCAATGTTGCATATCTAGCTGTCTTCTACCGCTATTTTCATGCAAACTGCTCTTCTGATCTTGCTAACTGCATGCCTCCCCTCCTCTCGCGTCCTCGCTGCACAAGACTTTCTTCTTTCTCTCACCCCTATTCTGTCCACCTCACTAACGCAAGAGTTAACCAGTATTCTCAATCGTTCATCCCTTTCTCTGGTAAACTCTGGAACTCCCTGCCTGCTTCTGTATTTCCATCTTCCTATGACTTGAATTCCTTCAAGAGGGAGGTTTCAAGACACTTATTCATCAATTTTTGACCACTGCTTTGACCCTTCTATGGGACTGGCATTTCAGTGGGCATTTTTTTTATTAGATTTTTGTTGCCCTTGGCCAGTGTCATTCCTACATAAAAAAAAAAAAAAAGATGAAAGGTGTGTGTGTGTGTGTGTGTTTATAATAGTAATAGTATGTGCGTGTATTTAAGTGCCAAGGAATCTGGCCAAGGGCACAGAATGAAGAAATTAGCCTGCTCATTTCTCTGCTGCTGCTAAAAAAAAAAAAAAAAATACAGTAAGAGTTTCCAAAAAGAAGCGTTAAGTTTATTTCCTGATTGTCTATTTCCGTTCAGTTAAATCGTGTAGGGCAATTCAAAGAAAGCAGCAAGTGTCACGTCGTCATTAACTATCAGACAAAGGGTTACAGACAAAGGTATTAACGCACATGGAATGGAAGGCTAGAACTCATATTTTTTTCCTTTTTTTTTCACAATTCAACTTGAAGGAAAATAAAAAAAAGAGGAACAGGTAGAGACATCCTTACGTGATGAATGGGCGAAGATATTTGTTAACTCTTGTATTAGTGAAGCGGACATGATATAGAGCGTAACGAAGCCTCGGGAAGACAGAGGCAGGGAGTTGGCAAGGTGGGAAGAGTAATAACCATAGAAATAACAGCAGAAGATGGCAAGAGATGTGCAGATCAGAAGTTAAGCGCTCTGCGGGACCTCTTCGTTCGGTGAGGCTTCTGGTATGTTGGCTCTCTCTTGCTTACACCCTCAAGAATCTCTTCTTTCATCGCTCTTTTTTTTTTTTTATTTTCCTGTTGCTGCTACTCATCTTCGTCTCAGTGCCTTCCAAAGTAGCTTTCGTCTACCAGATCGAGTTTCTTTTCGTCTCTCCATAACCTCTCGACCGCTAGTGCTGCAGCTTATACGTATGCAAAGGCAACACTTTTCTTTTCGTTCCGGAACACGAGCAGCGCGCAGGTAAAGTTAAACTGGCGGGAAATGTTATCATGCCATTAGGAAAAAAAGGAGGCCACACGTACCTACTCACACATTCCCTGGCCTCGTTAACTGGCTTGTTCTTGCTTGTGTGGGCTGATATTTGCCTCGCAAGACTTTGCCTGCTGCCATTTGGTCACGAGCTTCCATTTCCTTGTCCAAGTGTCCACAGACATTGTTTGCCACGCCGGTGAAAACGTGGAGGTTCACTTCGGCGTGGTTAGGCTCAGCGCGTCGCCGATGGAATGGTGAGAGGCCTGCCCTTGCTCCCCTATGTCAGCCGTGTGCAGGACCATTGTTTTTTTTTTTTTTTTTTCCTTTAACACATTCTAGAATTTTTGCAATTTTACTGGAGGAGGAAAATATCGGTTCACTGGGAAATGGTCCCGGAATACGAAACATTTCTTCACTGTAATAAACGCAGCAGACGGGACAGTTTATCCTTTTATCCATTCCACCTTAGCTTAGGCCCAACTTGCGGATTGAAGTTGCTTTTTTCACACCGAGTTTTAATCAGCTTTGCAATATGCGCATTGAGTGTGGCCGGGAAATATGTGGCAGCGCTGCAGAGGCGAACTTTTCTTTTAATCGTAATTGAAGAAAAAAAAAAATGAAAGAGTCGTGTGGGGATTCCTTGAACGCGGATAATCTAAGAAAAGACTAAATAAGTAAGCGTTCGATCACAGAAACTTTATATATATATATATTTTTTTTTTTCTTCTTCAGACGAACCAAGTGTCTCGTATCAATCATTCCATCTCGGCGTGGTTATTTAGAAAATGGAACAGTATTTGCTGAAAACATCCAGACATGTATTTTTTTCCACTCAATCCAGGTTTACTTTCTAAGACAGTCAAGAGTAGCGTGCTTTTCGTCAATACTCTATCTCGTTTGTGGAACTAAAGACGCTTGCTGAATGATGTTACACTGAAGAGAAGGAATCTCTGCCGCTCTTTGAAACATACTTCTGATAATAACATTAGCAGTAGCAGTAGTAGTAGTAGTAGTAGTAGTAGTAGTAGTAGAAGAAGAAGAAGAAAAAGGAAAGAAAAAAGAAAAAGAAGAGAAAGAGAAGAAAAGTAGTAGTAGTCGTAATAGTGGTCGTAGTATTAGTCGTGGTAGTAGTCGTATTAGTAGTAGTAGTAGTAGTAGTAGTAGTAGTAGTAGTAGTAGCAGTAGTAGCAATTGTAGCAGTAACACTGTTACTCTTACCACAAACACTGCCACTCGTCCACGACTGAATTTTGTTTGTGGAACCAGATCAAACATCTCATTTCACGAGAAAGTTGGAACATGTGGAAATGAATGTGTGATAAAACAGAACGAGAGAGAGAGAGAGAGAGAGAGAGAGAGAGAGAGAGAGAGAGAGAGAGAGAGAGAGAGAGAGAGAGAGAGAGAGAGAGAGAGAGAGAAAGAGAGAGATGTGTAGCATAGTGAAAAGAAAAATACGGTATACACCTGAAAATAAATCATTAAATATAAGGTACTTCACTATGGTACAGGTAGTCGCCGTCAGGTAGGGAGGTCCCTTGGCGCCCTGCAAGGACACGTAAGAGGCGCCTGTCCCCGCTGCTGCCTTGCTGTTGCTACTGCTACAACTCTTGCTGATGCCTATCATATCACCACGTTTGTCTTCGCCGCCATCTTGCTGCTCCCGCCCCAATAACCAACTGCCTCAAAACAACTTCATGTCTCTTATTCTCACCTTTCCACCTTACCTCGTCAGCGGCAGCCCTCGAACAAATTCTTCCACGTGGTTCTGTCGTGTTATGTTGCTTCATCTTGTGCTTCCCTCAGACTGGTGTTCCTTCTTTCTAAAGCCTCTTCTCTGCCTTTCACCCATCTCATGAGGGGTCTTCTAGCAGGTCTCCTTCCATCAGATGTCAATTCTAAGCTTCTCTTTGGGTATCTATCGTCTTCCATCCTCTTCATGTGTCCATACCAACGTGTTTTTTTACTTTTCTCGATCAGGTCCAGAATTGATATTACTTCATTTCTAGATAAAATCAATTAGGAAATAACATCTACTGAGTACAGGCAAAACAAAGTAAAAATTTTGTTATACAGTGATAATTTATGCAGGAATTTCTTTTCTACGTCTTTTTTTTATTTCTTTCAATTTTTTTCATGCTTTTTTTATTGCCAACTTTATTATTTTTTTTCCAAGATTCTCCATTTTTCATCCTGTTCCTCTTCTGCTGCAACGTATCCCTCTTCTGCAGTGGCTGGTAACTTGAGCATTTCTTCAAAGTATTCCTTCCACCTTCGATTTATGTCATGTGGCTTTGCTAGTAGTTTCTCCTCTGTTTTTTACTCAATGGTTTAGGGTGTTTCTTCCTTTCATGTAACATTTTGCAAGATTAAAGATCAGCTTCCTAGGACCATCCATATCTTCTCCTTCTGTACTTCCTCCTCTTTCTTTTTCTTTACCTCCTCTTTTTTTTTTTTTTCTTCTTCTGTACCTCCTCCTCTTCCTCCTCCTTCTCCACTTCCTCTTCCTCCTTCGTGCCAATTCATTCGTTTGTAAGAGACGTGTTGACCTTCAGCCACGACAAGCAGCTCATACTGATGACGCACCAGACGCGCTGAGTTTAATTTATTCTACCTGTTCTCTTTCATGTGTAGATCAGAGTTCATACAAATTGCACAACACTTCTTGAGACAAAGACAGTGATACATTTCATAGTTATCAGTATTAGGACTTCGCCTGTTTCGCCTGCTCTTCTAGAGAGGGTGGAATCAAAAGCTTTTCGTCTCATTAACTTCTCTCCTCTAACTGACTGTCTTCAGCCTCTCTCTCATCGCCGCAATGTTGCATCTCTAGCAGTCTTCTACCGCTATTTTCATGCTAACTGCTCTTCTGATCTTGCTAACTGCATGCCTCCTCTCCTCCCGCGGCCTCGCTGCACAAGACTTTCTTCTTTCTCTCACCCTTATTCTGTCCATCTCTCTCTAATGCAAGATTTAAGCAGTATTCTCAATCATTCATCCCTTTCTCTGGTAAACTCAGGAACTCCCTGCCTGCTTCTGTATTTCCACCTTCCTATGACTTGAACTCCTTCAAGAGGGAGGTTTCAAGACACTTATCCTTCAATTTTTGACCACTGCCTCAGACCCTATTCGAGGACCGGCATCTAAGTGGATTTTTATTTTATTTTTTTATTTTTGTTGCCCTTGGCCAGTGTCCCTCATATATATATATATATATATATATATATATATATATGTATATATATATATATATATATATATATATATATATATATATATATATATATATATATATATATATATATATATATATATATATATATATATATATATATTTATATATTGTCAGAGGGAGACTGGCTAGGTGTAGGACGTGTTAATTGCGGGGTCTGTGTAGGATGTGTTTTATCATTAAGTGTTAATTGTGTGAAGTGATTCAAATCAGAAATGTTATGTGAAATGTTTCGATATATTTAGTGGAATTTATTTGAAGTGAGATGAATTGTGAATTGTGAATTGTGGATTGTGCTTCCTGTTTGTCATTTTCTTCCCTCATTTTTTGTTCCTACTTTATTACTTCCTTCATTTCTTTATTCTTGTCTCACATGCATCCTTCTTGTGTGTTTCATTTCTTCTTGGTGATTCTTGGATTACAGCGCAACTGAAGATGTTCAGGGTAGCTTGCTGACCCTCACGTCTCAGACACATGGTACCACGGTTCTTGACTTCACCATCAAAGAAAATAAAATTCTTTCAGTCGTGAACAGCATGAACGTCAATAAAACCCCAGGGCCAGACAAAATATCACCTAGGCTTCTTAAAGAAGCAATAATTGAGCCGGTAAACCCTCTGACAATACTTTATTCAATAAAACATTTTTAGCGGGTAAATCCCCCACTACGAGTCAAAATTATTAAATATTACGCCAAGGTTAATTAAAAAGGAAATAAATCACTTCCAACCAATTATAGGCCGATTAGTTTAACTTGAGTAGTGTGCAAGCTGATGAAAACAGTAATTAGAGATAACATTGTTAAACACTTAAATCAAAAGAAAATCATGAAGGACTTGCAACACGGCTTCACAAAACAAATGTTCATGTTTGCCAAAACATACTAGATCTATTTTATGACGTATTTAACTCGTATGACGAGTTAAATTATTATTTTACCTAAATTTCTACAAAGCTTTCGACACTGCTGGGTAAGATGAATCCTAACTGAAATGTTCAAAAAATATATAGGATATAACAATGTTGATGTTGATAAATGTTTCATCATTGATCACTCTAACCTGACACAAAATAATGGATTCAAGATTACATCCAAACGTTTCAAATCCGTCGAGGCGAAGCATTTCTTCTTTAACTGCGTCGTAAATATCTGGAATAAACTTCCTTCAGAAATCGTGAACAGTAATTCAATTGAATAATTTAAAAATAAGATAGATAAATACGCAAGAGCTAATTCCCCAACAAACTCTTTTCTTGTCCTTATAATTATACATAAACTATAATCCCTTTATCTAATAAAAATAGCTGATATATTTTACAGACAGCCATTTTATCTTTAATTTGTTAATTTTCAGATAGGTACCTATGTAGAGTTCACCATGGGATGAATACTTAAACTTCGTTTCATCTTTTCCTATGAAAATTAAGTTTTTTCCATAATACATGATGCTTTTCCCAACTTTTTCCATGCCAGCGCAAGATGGAGGGAGTGGTGGGTGGAGAGGCTGTATTCTGCTGTATTGCCCTGTCTATGCCCTGTACATAATTAGTAATAGTTACCAAACAGCCATTCAACAACCTAAGATCTGTTGCTGTTTGGCATTCCTCTATATTGATCTTTTGTACCTCCTCCTCTTTCTTCTTCTGTACCTCCTACTCCTCTTTCTTCTTCTTCCTCTGTAACTCCTTCTGTATCTCCTCCTTCTTCTTCTTGTTAGTACTTTCTCCTCCTCCTCCTCATCCTATATTTCCCCTGTAGTGTCTGGTTGCAAGGCCGGGAGGGTAATGAGAGACGAACTGCCTGTACAACCGTCAGGAAGCCAATCCCGTTTCTTTGCCTGGTAAACCCGTCATCAACTCTGATTCGAAATAAGCATTCGAACTGACCTAACATAATTGAACCATACCACAAAACAACCCAACACTACACCCCCTCCTTCTCTTGTCACCTTTCTAACGAGTCATCATGTTTCCTTCTGTAGTCCACGCCTCTGTTCTGTGTTGATGCACCGCTTGGAGCATTGCATGAAAACTTACTTCATGTCTCTGTATTTGATATTTATTGTCTGTAATTTCTGCCCATTCATATCCCGTACTGTTTTTCCAGTGCTGGTTTTTGTACTGATCCCTGTTCACCTTTTATTGTGGAAGACGATTATAATTTTAAATGCTATTGCGCATCCATCACTTACACCGCCGCCCACAGCCGACGGAGGCAACAGTCAGGGGGTGGATTCATCAAAGCATTTACCAGGCCAAACTCCTGGTAACTCCGCAAACATGATAAGTTGTTATTCAGAAAACACTCACGACCTGGTAACTCGCCTGGTAAGTTACGACTGCTTTCTGGCGCTGGTATCACCACCACCACACTTATGAGGACGAAGGACCGCTGTCAGCTGGAGAATATTTAATCCTCTAGCTGCTTACATAGGTGAGCTCTGACGGTGAATACCAATTTGTGATAATCCCAATTGTTGCAGGCAGGAGGCCGAATAAAGGACTTGATCAGTTAGTCACTCACTCAGTGGCTCACTGTGTGAGTGGCTGGCTGCAGTGTTGTGTTGTAATTTTTCGCCTTGCTTTTAGGTGTTTTAACATTACTTAGGTAGAAAAGACTGTTGGATGAGTTCAGTATTGAGTACACATGATAAACAAAAGCGATGTGTGTACGTACAGTGTAATGAAGACAACAGAGAGGCGGCAGTCACAGGTGATCAGCGCCGTCCGTGTTATCCCTTGTCTTGTAGCCTTTATTGTTATTAATCGCACTCATTACATTGGTCCTGAACTTATAAGATGAAAGTAACATTTAAATAGTCAGCAGGTGTGTGTGGGAATGTGTGATGATGTGGGGAACAGGCCAGGTTGCAAGATGTATAGGGAGGCAGGGGATATATATATATGTTACAGTCAATACCTGAATCCAGACAATTTGTAAAGTGACTTATTTTTTCAGGCAATTTGTGAACTGCCTGGTTAGGTTAGGTTAGGTTAGGTTAGGTTAGGTTAGGTTAGGTTAGGTTAGGTTAGGTTAGGTTAGGTTAGGTTAGGTTAGGTTAGGTTATAACCTAACCTAACCTAACCTAACCTATATATTTTTTTTTTTTAATTAATTAATTAATTAATTAATTAAATTTTTTTTTTGGGGGGATCACTCAATTAGTTAAAAGAAAAGTGCCATGGAGGTGGAGACAAAGTGATGGTTGTGTGGTGAGGAACAGCGAGTGTGATGGTGTGTGTGTCATGTTGTTCATTATTTACTTAGAAACCTTTATAGAGGTAAGTGTGATGACGCGTGCTGTCGCTGTGAGAAGTCCGGCCAGCCAAGACGCACCATTGGCTATCAGAAGCTCAATGCTTCCTGCAGGAGAGAAACCCACCACATTCCCACACCTTTTGAAATGGTGTCTGGCATTCCACGTCACACCTACAAGACTACAACAGATGTACACTGGGGCTTCCACCAGGTAGAGTTGCAGGAAGCCAGCAGAAAACTCACGACCTTCATCATACCTTGGGGCAGGTATAGGTACTGTAGGACCCCTTTGGAACATTGTTCTGCTCCACATGCCTGCACCAGAAGATTCGACGACGCCATTGCAGGGATCCAAAGAAAATTTAAGTGTGTAGATGACACCCTGCTGTTCGATGCCAGTGTGGAGGACGCATTCTGGCACACACATAATGTTTGTGTGCCACGAAAGGTGTGACCCTGAAGCCAGAAAAATTCAAGTTTTGTGTGAGGCAGGTGGACTTTGTGGGCTTTCATGTAGGTTGCGACGCCTTCAAGCCTACAAAAGAAAGGTTGGCCGCCGTCAGGAACTTTGATATGCCCGCCGAGCCATCCTTGACTGACATTCGCTCCTGGCATGGATTTGTTAACCAGCTAGCGCCCTTCCTTGCCACCGCACCGGTCATGGAGCCATTTCGGGAGCTACTGCGGAAACCACAGGAGAAAAAGGTCTACCGGGATGAAAACCTGCAGGAGAAGTTTCGACAAACCAAGGAAGGAGGTAGTCTGCAAGTAGCCAAGGAGGGCTCTCACCTTCTACGACAAAAGATAGACCCACTGTGGTGGTGACAGATTGGAGCAAAGTGAGCACTGGGTTTGTAAATTTTAAAATCATCATGGCGACTCCCACACCAGCCTCGGAGTCCCCATCTGGGGAGGGGACCATAAATGTCCCCAGGCCGGACTGCCTTTCTGTCGACGACCCTAAGTGTCTTGACACCCCCCTCAACTTTTTCTTCATTAACTTCTGCAACATTCGCGGTCTAAGATCTAATTTTCAATCTGTAGAACACCACCTCTCCTCTTCTAAACCTCATCTTCTTTTCCTCACTGAAACTCAGGTGTCTGAGGCAACTGACAGTAGCCCCTTTTCTGTTCCCTCCTACTTTCTCTATCCTCATTTTCGATCCAAAGCTGGATGCTGCGTTTATGTGCGCAATGACTTAACCTGCTCTCGTGCCCACGCTCTTGAATCTTCCGAGTTTTCCACCATCTGGCTACGACTACAGAGTCACTCTCATACTAAATTTATCTGTGCTGTATACCTCTCTCCTAACTCCTCTGACTATAAGAAATTCTTTGACTACTTAACTTCCAAAGTGGAGCACATTCTGACCCTCTTCCCTTTTGCAGAGATCTCCATTCTTGGAGACTTCAATGTTCACCACCAGCTTTGGCTTTCCTCTCCCTTCACTGACCATCCTGGTGAACTAGCCTACAACTTTGCTATCCTCCATGACCTAGAGCAATTGGTGCAACACCCTACTCGTATTCCTGACCGTCTTGGAGATACGCCCAACATTCTTGACCTTTTCCTGACCTCTAATCCTTCTGCTTATGCTGTCACCCTTTCTTCTCCGTTGGGCTCCTCCGATCACAATCTCATATCTTTATCTTGCCCTATCACTCCAATCCCTCCTCAGGATCCCCCTAAGCGAAGGTGCCTCTGGCGTTTTGCCTCTGCTAGTTGGGAGGACCTGAGGAGGTATTTTGCTGATTTTCCTTGGAATGACTACTGCTTCCGTGTCAGAGACCCGTCTTTGTGGGCTGAGCGCATAACAGAGGTGATAGTGTCTGGCATGGAGGCGTACATTCCTCACTCTTTTTCTCGTCCTAAACCTTCTAAACCTTGGTTTAATACAGCTTGTTCTCGTGCTATACATGATAGAGAGGTGGCCCACAAAAGGTACTTAAGCCTTCCATCACCAGAATCTCATGCACTTTATATTTCTGCCCGGAACCATGCCAAGTCTGTTCTCCAACTAGCCAAAAACTCCTTCATTAACAGAAAATGTTAAAACCTTTCAAGATCTAACTCCCCTCGTGATTTCTGGCATCTAGCCAAAAATATCTCCAATAACTTGGCTTCTTCTTCTTTCCCTCCTCTATTTCAACCAGATGGCACCACTGCTATCACATCTATTTCTAAAGCTGAACTCTTTGCTCAAACCTTTGCTAAAAACTGTACCTTGGACGATTCTGGGCTTGTTTCTCCCTCTCCTCCATCCTCTGACTACTTCATGCCACCTATTAAAATTCTTCGCAATGATGTTTTCCATGCCCTCGCTGGCCTAAACCCTCGGAAGGCTTATGGATCTGATGGGGTCCCTCCTATTGTTCTCCGAAACTGTGCCTCCGTGCTTGCACCTTGCCTAGTCAAACTCTTTCAGCTCTGTCTGTCAACATCTACCTTTCCTTCTTGCTGGAAGTTTGCCTACATTCAACCTGTTCCTAAAAAGGGTGACCGCTCTAATCCCTCAAACTACCGTCCTATTGCTTTAATTTCCTGATTATCTAAAGTTTTTGAATCTATCCTCAACAGGAAGATTCTTAAACATCTATCACTTCACAACCTTCTGTCTGATCGCCAGTATAGGTTCCGTCAAGGCCGCTCTACTGGTGATCTTCTGGCTTTCCTTACTGAGTCTTGGTCATCCTCTTTTAGAGATTTTGGTGAAACTTTTGCTGTTGCCTTGGACATATCAAAAGCCTTTGATAGAGTCTGGCACAAAGCTTTGATTTCCAAACTACCCTCCTACGGTTTCTATCCTTCTCTCTGTAACTTCATCTCAAGTTTCCTTTCTGACCGTTCTATTGCTGCTGTGGTAGACGGTCACTGTTCTTCTCCTAAATCTATTAACAGTGGTGTTCCTCAGGGTTCTGTCCTGTCACCCACTCTCTTCTTATTATTCATTAATGATCTTCTAAACCAAACTTCTTGTCCTATCCACTCCTACGCTGATGATACCACCCTGCACTTTTCCACGTCTTTTCATAGACGTCCAACGCTTCAGGAGGTAAACATATCACGCAGGGAAGCCACAGAACGCCTGACTTCCGAACTTTCTAAAATTTCTGATTGGGGCAGAGCAAACTTGGTATTGTTCAATGCCTCAAAAACTCAATTCCTCCATCTATCAACTCGACACAACCTTCCAGACAACTATCCCCTCTTCTTCAATGACACTCAACTGTCCCCCTCTTCTACACTGAACATCCTCGGTCTGTCCTTTACTTATAATCTGAACTGGAAACTTCACATCTCATCTCTAGCTAAAATAGCTTCTATTAAGTTAGGTGTTCTGAGACGTCTCCGCCAGTTTTTCTCACCCCCCCAGCTGCTAACTCTGTACAAGGGCCTTATCCATCCATGTATGGAGTATGCTTCACATGTCTGGGGGGTTCCACTCATACTGCTCTTCTAGACAGGGTGGAATCAAAAGCTTTTCGTCTCATCAACTCCTCTCCTCTAAATGACTGTCTTCAGCCTCTCTCTCACCGCCGCAATGTTGCATATCTAGCTGTCTTCTACCGCTATTTTCATGCTAACTGTTCTTCTGATCTTGCTAACTGCATGCCTCCCCTCCTTCCGTGGCCTCGCTGCACAAGACTTTCTTCTTTCTCTCACCCCTATTCTGTCCACCTCTCTAACGCAAGAGTTAACCAGTATTCTCAATCATTCATCCCTTTCTGTGATAAACTGGAACTCCCTGCCTGCTTCTGTATTTCCACCTTCCTACGACTTGAATTCCTTCAAGAGGGAGGTTTCAAGACACTTATCCACCAATTTTTGACCACTGCTTTGACCCTTTTATGGGACTGGCATTTCAGTGGGCATTTTTTTTTATTATTTTTTTGTTGGCCTTGGCCAGTATCCTTCCTACATAAAAAAAAAAAAAAATCCTGCAGCAATACTGCTCCTGTCCCCTGGGAGAGGCTCCCTTCTGTTGCAAGAGTGGGTGGCGCCTGGCGTTGTGTGGCAGCCACACGCCCGCGTCACCTTACGCCCGCGGAGGCGGGCTACTCGCCCGTGGAGGGCGAAGCTCTGGCCGTCGCTTGGTGCTTCCGCAAAGCTCTCCTCTTCCTGCTTGGATGCCCCAACATCCCCATCATCACTGACCACCATCCGCTGGTGAAGCTCTCGAGGGAAAGAGAGCTGAAAGACGTCGCAAACCCAAGACTGTTTGCCCTGGAGGAGAAAACACCGCAGTATAAGTACCAGATGAAGTATCTTGAAGGGAAACTCAACTCTGCAGCCGATTTCCTGTCACGCTACCCAGCGCTCTGTGCGCCACCAGATGTCATGGATGAAGAGCAGGCCAGCGACGTGGAGGTGGCTGTGGCGGCTGCAACGGTGGCCGTGCTCGACAGAGATGATCACATAGTCCTGGATAGCACAGAGGTGACGCAGGCAGCTGCTGAGGATCAGGATTATCAGCTACTCATCGCTAAAGTGATAGCAGGATATTGGCACCCACACCGGGCCCAGGAGCCGACCTGCCTGCGCCAATTCTACGGAGTCAGGGACAGGCGGTGTCGCAAAGGCTGGTGACGTATACGTTTGAGCAAGGATCTGTCCGCTTGGTGATACCCACAGTACTCAGACGACGGGTGGCGGCAAACCTCCACGCAGGCCACCAAGGTCTAAACGGGTTGCTAAGGAGGGCGAGGCAGGCAGTGTATGGTATAAGAGGTGATTTACAGCATCACAGAGACACCTGTGTCATTTGCAACACCCACTCACCTTCGCAAGCAGCTGAGCCCCTCACCCTGACGCCCCCACCCCAGTACACCTTTCAACATACAGTGGCAGATTTGTTCCAGCTCGATGGACAAGTGTATTTGGCGTACGCTGACAGGCTCACGGGGTGGCTGGAGATAGCACACTTTGCAAGCGGAGCTACATCAAGCAAGCTGACATCAGTGCTTCGTCCGGATTTCCATAGCTGGGGCGCGCCGGAGTCAGTCTCCACAGACGGTGGGCCCAGCTTAACCAATGAAATGTGAAACTTCTTCGGGAAGTGGGGAGTAGAGAGAAGAATCGCGTCCGCCCACTTCCCAGTCAAATGACTGCACAGAAGCAGCAGTTAAGTCTGCCAAGAGGCTGCTCCGCGCAAACACAGGTGCTGGAGGCAGCCTTGACACTGACAGGGTAGCAGTGGCATTATTGCAGTATTTGAACACGCCACTGCGCGAGGTGAACAAGTCACCAGCACAACTGGCCATGGGCAGGCAGCTGCGGGATGGTGTTCCAGTTCACAAGCAGCATTATAAGGTGGATATTCACTGACAACAAGCACTCGGGGCGAGGGAGCGTGAGGCAGCACCCCAGCAGGACGCTTGGGTTGAAAGGCAAGGAACACCCAGAACCTTTGCCCCACTCACGCTCGGCACCCGTGTATGGCTACAAGACCAGGCAACGAAATTGTGGGACAGGGGTGGCGTGGTCACTGAAGTGTCGCCATACTACGCAATCGGAGGCATCTCCAAGCAGTGAGATATCCCCGGCCATGGCACCCTCTCCCTCATCAGCGCAGCTTCACCCCATCACACAACTAGATCCTCCGAGTCGCCCACATAGGAGTGTTAGACAGCCAGCGTGGATGGCAGACTACATCAATGACTCAATAGATTTGTGTATGCTTGTATGTTTTTTTTTCTTTTAAGAAAGGGAGGGGGAAGTAGGAGAGAGAAGATAGAAAGAGGGAAAGATAGGAGTGAAAAGAAAAGAGTGGGGTAAAGGATAGTAAGAGCAGTGTGGGCTTTACCACACTGCTAATTTTTGTTCGTCTGTCCCTTCTCTATATCCTTCCATGAATGGATGCTTTTTGTGCAGGAGTATGTTTATATAGTTTTCTGTTTCAGGCGCGTGTATGTGTGTATGCGTGCATGTGTGCTTTTGTGCAGAAGGACTATGTATATATGGCCTGTTTTCTTTTTCCTATGTTCAGATACTACACTGTCCATATGTGTGTGATGTACACTGTATATCTTGGAAGGGGATGGGGGTGATGTAAGAGATGTACATGTTGGGCCGGCCATACCGGCACCAGGCATCCTCATAATCGGCAGACGGGAGTCACTTCAAGGCCTCAGTAAAAGATACATAAGTAAATCTGTGTATCTCTCAATCCTCCTGCAGTTATGTATTGAGATGAGTCATTCTCTCCCAATTATCACTCAATTTTAGTAGTGTGGAGGCACTTCCTCCTCATTATTGTTGATATGTCAAAATATGTAGCAACTCTTACCTGTACGTGTGTTCCCTGTCAAGTTATCCATTTTTTCTCCTTGATGTCAGTGAAATTGTTTCTGACTTAAGTGATGCTCCTGACAAGGGTATTCTCAGCGATGTACCAGCTATCACCGCGTCCCAAGCCTGCTCCTTCATTGTGTCAGCACGCCAAGGAGTGAGTGAGTCAACAACAATGTCTCACCGCCCTCACTGCTGAAACGAGCGTCAGGAGATCCTTTTTTTTTTTTTTTTTTAATGTAGGAAGGACACTGGCCAAGGGCAACAAAAATCCAATAAAAAAATGCCCACTGAAATGCCAGTCCCATAAAAGGGTCAAAGCAGTGGTCAAAAATTGATGAATAAGTGTCTTGAAACTTCCCTGTTGAAGGGGGATGCCTTGTTGTTGCTATTAGGCTCGTGATGATATAATGATCCCCATGGGCACTGGTGAAATTCTGCGAGGCTGTCATGGGAAAATACAGAAAAGGCGGATGACAGCTGGTTGCCGTGATGTGTGGACACCTGAGGCTGCCAGATGGAGTGTTGTGACTGTAGGCAGATAGTTGGGAGGGCAGTGCAGTGCGGCAAGAGTGGAGTCGCAGGCAGTGGAGTAGTTGGTTCTCGGTTTTTGTACAAGGGTTTCGCCATGTTCGAGATTTGTGACTCGCTCTCCAGTAGCAGGCGATGAAGGGGTATATCGTTTCAGAGCTAAGTATAGCTCCTAAATCTTTTTCGAAACCTTAACCTACCAGAGCTTCGTTGTTTATTTTGTACTTACTGAGTGGGTTTCCTCTACTTACGCTAATTACCTTGCATTTGTTGATGTTAAACTGTATTTGCCATTTGTTTGTCCATTCATTCACCCTTTTCAAATCAGACTGCAAGGCCATAGCATCCGATTCCGACCAAATCAATTTACCTCTTTAATAATAATAATAATAATAATAATAATAATAATAATAATAATAATAATAATAATAATAATAATAATAATGTTTATTGTCATAAGGCACTTACAATTTACATATCTATAAAATATCAGTAGAAGGAAAAAAAAACAATATGTCAAAGAGGACTAGATACTCGAGGATATGTGTGTCCTATCATACTCCTTAGAAAAAAAAAAAAAAAACAAAGACTGGCGGTGCTGAGGAAAATTACAAGTGCAAATAATAAAATAATACTACAAGTGATTATATGAAGATAGGATGAAAGAGGAAGACATACAATAATAATAATAATAATAATAATAATAATAATAATAATAATAATAATAATAATAATAATAATAATAATAATAATATAACAATCTAGATGACATGATATTAAATATTACTGAGGTAATTATCCAATAAAAATGTCTTAACCTTGTGCTTGAATGTTGAGATGTTACAACTGTGTGGGATGTATTTGGATACATGGTTCCATATAATTGCCCCTTTATACCTGCAAGTTTTCTGTAATAGAGTTGTTCTACATTGTGATACATGAATTTCTTGGCTATGAAAATGAACTTGGTTATTTCTGATAATCATATCATTAAATATTAAGGGCAAGCAATTGTTACACATTAACTTGCAAAGGGAAAATATGTAGATTTTGTCAAGTGGTAGTATTTGGAAAGAAAAGAACAGTAGTCTGGTGTGCTCTCTGATTTACAGATGCGATAATTCTAACAGCTTTTTTTATTTATTTATTTATTTTATTTATTTATTTATCTATTTATTCATTTATTTATTTATTTATTTTTTTTTGTAGTTTAAAGACAGAATCAGAATGACATCTACTAACTGTTCCCCAGACTTCAATTTCATATAGCAGATATGGATATATAAAACTATTATACATTATGACAAGCATTGACTTATCTACAAGTTTCCTTGCTCTAGATAATATTCCGACTCCTTTAGCAATTTTGTTTTTAATTCATTTAACATGTTCTGACCAAGACAATGTTGAGTCGATAGTAACACCTAAGAATTTTATAAAGTTTAATCTATTAATTACTTTATTATTTTAAGATACATCAACATTTAATCAGTAATTTTTTCCCCTTAGTATGAGATGTCATATATTTAGTTTTATCTTTATTGAGAGACAGTTTATTTGCATTTATCCAGTCCATTATCTTTAGCATTTCTGTGTTCATTTTAGTGATCACTTCATTTACTGCATTACCTATCTTCGTATCATCCGCAAGTTTACTAACATCACTACTAATTCCACTATCCAAGTCATTGATATATTTGTTAAAAACAACAATTGCCCTAAAACTGATCCTTGTGGCACCCCAATAATTACTTGACCCCATTTGGACTTAAGAGCCGTTTATTACAACTCTGTCGCCTGTCATTTACGCACGACCTTATGTTGTCTGACACCTTCTCATTTATCCTGTGTGCTCTAACCTTTCTCAGGAGCATCTCATGGGGCACCTTGTCAAACGCTTTACTAAAGTCCAGATATAGGATTTCATAACTATCACCATTATCTGCCGCTTCGTAAATTTTACTGTAAAAACTTAACAAATTCGTGAGGCAAGACTTCTCCTTCGTGAAGCCATGCTTTGACTGATTTATCAATCTATGTTTGTCTAAATGCTCCCTAATGTTCTTCGCTATTACTGACTCTATTATTTTAACTACAAAAGAAGTTAAGGTGACAGGTCTATAATTAGACGTTAAAGTTTTATCTCCTTTCTTTAAGAAGGGTACTACATTCGCCTGCCTCCACATTATCGGTACCTCACATGAGTCAAGTGATTTTCTAAAGACAGAAACTAACGGTGCATTAATAACCTCTTCGCATTCCTTAAGTACTCTGGGATTATTTCATCTGGTCTTGGTGTCTTGAATTTTTAGCCTGTCTCCTGTTCCACTATCTCTATTTATGATATCTTTCAGCTTCTCATTCTCTCCTGTTCTAAATATCTGCTCACTATTCGGCATTTCCTGCTTGTTTTCTTGGGTGAAGGCAGTTGAAAAACACTCATTCAAAATTTTACTAACCTCCTCCCCAGAATTAACCAGCTCCCCATCTGCTGCCTTTAATGGACCTATCTTCGTTCTATATACCTGATAAAATCCCATGGGGTCCGTCTTCGCTTGGCTGGCTTGTGCTGGCTGGGGACACACACCCACACTCTTGCCGCCCACATTCTTCTCAGGATTCTTCATATTCTAAAGAAGTCAGGCGTTCTGTGGCTTCCTTACATAGACTGTTCGTTTCCTGAAGGGATGGACGTCTAAGGAAAGACGTGGAAAAGTGCAGGGTGGTATCATTGACATAGGAGTGGTTTAAAAATTCATCGATGAATAATAGGAAGAGAGTCTCTGGGTGATAGGACAGACCCCTGAGGAACATCACTGTTAATAGATTTAAGAAAAGAACAGTGACCTTAGCATCAATAGAACGATCCGAGAAGATACTTGAGATGAAGTTACAGAGAAAATGATAGAAGCTGTAGGAGTGTAGTTTGGAAATCCAAGCTTTGTGCTAAACTTTAGCAAAAGCTTTTCATATGTCCAAGACAACAGCAGAAGTTTCACCAAAATCTCTAAAAGTGGATGACCAAGATTCAAGAAGGAAAGCCAGATCACCAGTAGAGCGGCCTTGACGGGACTCATACTGGCGATCAGATAGAAGGTTGTGAAGTGATGGATGTTTAAGAATCTTTATGTTGAGGATAGATTAAGAAACTTAAGATAGGCAGGAAATTAAAGCAATAGGACGGTAGCTTGAGGGATTAGAACCGTCACCATTTTTAGGAGCAGGCTGAATGTAGGCAAACTTCCAGCAAGAAGGAAAGGTAGATGTTGATAGACAGAGTAGAAAGAGTTTGACTAGGCAAGGTGCAAGCACGGAGGCACAGTTTTGAAGAACAATAGGAGGGACCCCATCAGTTTCATAAGCCTTCCGAAGGTTTGGGCCATTGAGGGGATGGAAAACATCTTAATGGGTAGCATGAGACAGTCAGAGGATGGAAGAGAGAGAGGAATATGCCCTGAATCATCCAAGGTAGAATTTTTAGTTAAGGTTTGAGAGAAGAGTTTAGCTTTAGAAATAAATGAGATGTCAGTTGTGCCATCAGGTTTAAACAAAGGAAGGAAATATGAAGAAGCAAAGTCATTGGAGATGTTTTTGACTAGGTGCCAGAAGTCACGAGGGGAGTTAGATCTTGTAAGATTTTGACGGTTTCTTTTAATGAAGGAGTTTTTGCCTAGTTGGAGAACAGACTTGGCATGATTCCGGGCAGAAATATAAAGTCCATGCATTACATTCAAGTGTTGGAAGACTCAAGTACCTTTTGTGGGCCACCTCTCCATCAAGTATGGGACTCGACTACCTGACGTAGAGCAAGGATTGTGTCGACCTTGGACGGAAGCTGGTGAGGGTGCGTGGCCAAGAAATGCCCTTGCTTCCGGAGGTCGGCTGTGCGGAGGTAGTTGTGGCTGAGAGAGTGCACCTTGCCCACGAGAACAGGCTGTGTTAAATAAAGGTTTGGAAGGTATTGGTCAAGAGAAACAGTGAGGAATGTACGCCTCCATGCCAGACACTATCACCCTTGTTATGCGCTCAGCACACAGAGACAGGTCTCGGACACTGAAGCAGTGGTCATTCCAAGGATAATCGGCACAATACGAAACACTGATTGGTCGCTTGCAGGCACAGCTGCCAATAAGTGACGTCTGTTCTCAAGGCCGTCTGAGCGCCACCTCCTGACCAGTAGCAACCACTCAGCACCACCCTCAACACTCAAACCAACACTGCATACTCACTGCCACTTCCCTGCCACCGTAACAATATCTAGGATGCCAGGTGAGGATGAACGCAAAACATACATAAGTATTTAAAGAGAGAAAGGAGACAAACCTCCAAAAATTCAATGTTTGCATCATTGCTGCTCCATTTCGTTCAACATTACCGTTATACACTCTCTCTCTCTCTCTCTCTCTCTCTCTCTCTGATCTGATACCGAAAGTACCTTTAGTAATGATGGATATACTATACTATCACCTGTGTCGAATCAGGAACACTGTTTATTCTCTAACGTTTTGACAGGAGTCTTCTTCCTTACATCTTTACACTTATTTGTCTTGCTCCTATACAATAAATAAATAAATATATATATATATATATATATATATATATATATATATATATATATATATATATATATATATATATATATATATATATATATATATATATATATATATATATATATATATATATATATATATATATATATATATATATATATATATATATAAAGACAACTCTCTTCCTCCACACGAAACTACAAGCACCTAATAACACACACACCCTTCACTCAAAAATTTTAAACTAATGGCGACTCCTACACCAACCTCGTCCTCCCCATCTGGGGAGGGGACCATAAATGTCCCCAAGTCGGACTGCCTTTCCGTCGACGACCCCAAGTGTCTTGACACCCGCCTCAACTTTTTCTTCATTAACTTCTGCAACATTCGCGGTTTAAGATCTAATTTTCAATCTGTAGAACACCACCTCTCCTTTTCTAAACCTCATCTTCTTTTCCTCACTGAAACTCAGGTGTCTGAGGCAACTGACAGTAGCCCCTTTTCTGTTCCCTCCTACTTTCTCTATCCTCATTTTCGATCCAAAGCTGGATGCTGCGTTTATATGCGCAATGACTTAACCTGCTCTCGTGCCCACGCTCTTGAATCTTTCGAGTTTTCCACCATCTGGCTACGACTACAGAGTCATTCTCATACTAAATTTATCTGTGCTGTATACCTCTCTCCTAACTCCGCTGACTATAAGAAATTCTTTGACTACTTAACTTCCAAAGTGGAGCACATTCTGACCCTCTTCCCTTTTGCAGAGATCTCCATTCTTGGAGACTTCAATGTTCACCACCAGCTTTGGCTTGCCTCTCCCTTCACTGACCATCCTGGTGAACTAGCCTACAACTTTGCTATCCTCCATGACCTAGAGCAATTGGTGCAACACCCTACTCGCATTCCTGACCGTCTTGGAGATACGCCCAACATTCTTGACCTTTTCCTGACCTCTAATCCTTCTGCTTATGCTGTCACCCTTTCTTCTCCGTTGGGCTCCTCCGATCACAATCTCATATCTTTATCTTGTCCTATCACTCCAATCCCTCCTCAGGATCCCCCTGAGTGAAGGTGCCTCTGGCGTTTTGCCTCTGCTAATTGTGGGGACATGAGAAGGTATTTTGCTGATTTTCCTTGGAATGACTACTGCTTCCGTGTCAGAGACCCGTCTTTGTGTGCTGAGCGCATAACAGAGGTGATAGTGTCTGGCATGGAGGTGTATATTCCTCACTCTTTTTCTCATCCTAAACCTTCTAAACCTTGGTTTAACACAGCTTGTTCTCGTGCTATACATGATAGAGAGGTGGCCCACAAAAGGTCTTAAGCCATCCATCACCAGAATCTCATGCACTTTATATTTCTGTCCGGAACCATGCCAAGTCTGTTCTCCAACTAGCCAAAAACTCCTTCATTAACAGAAAATGTCAAAACCTTTCAAGATCTAACTCCCCTTGTGATTTCTGGCATCTAGCCAAAAATATCTCCAATAACTTTGCTTCTTCTTCTTTCCCTCCTCTATTTCAACCAGATGGCACCACTGCTATCACATCTATTTCTAAAGCTGAACTCTTTGCTCAAACCTTTGCTAAAAACTGTACCTTGGACGATTCTGGGCTTGTTCCTCCCTCTCCTCCACCCTCTGACTACTTCATGCCATCTATTAAAATTCTTCGCAATGATGTTTTCCATGCCCTCGCTGGCCTAAACCCTCGGAAGGCTTATGGACCTGATGGGGTCCCTCCTATTGTTCTCCGAAACTGTGCCTCCGTGCTTGCACCTTGCCTAGTCAAACTCTTTCAGCTCTGTCTGTCAACATCTACCTTTCCTTCTTGCTGGAAGTTTGCCTACATTCAACCTGTTCCTAAAAAGGGTGACCGTTCTAATCTCTCAAACTACCGTCCTATTGCTTTAATTTCCTGCTTATCTAAAGTTTTTGAATCTATCTTCAACAGGAAGGTTCTTAAACATCTATCACTTCACAACCTTCTATCTGATCGCCAGTATGGGTTCCGTCAAGGCCGCTCTACTGGTGATCTTCTGGCTTTCCTTACTGAGTCTTAGTCATCCTCTTTTAGAGACTTTGGTGAAACTTTTGCTGTTGCCTTGGACATATCAAAAGCCTTTGATAGAGTCTGGCACAAAGCTTTGATTTCCAAACTACCCTCCTAGGGTTTCTATCCTTCTCTCTGTAACTTCATCTCAAGTTTCCTTTCTGACCGTTCTATTGCTGCTGTGGTAGACGGTCACTGTTCTTCTCCTAAATCTATTAACAGTGGTGTTCCTCAGGGTTCTGTCCTGTCACCCACTCTCTTGTTATTATTCATTAATGATCTTCTAAACCAAACTTCTTGTCCTATCCACTCCTATGCTGATGATACCACCCTGCACTTTTCCACGTCTTTTCATAGACGTCCAACGCTTCAGGAGGTAAACATATCACGCAGGGAAGCCACAGAACGCCTGACTTCCGAACTTTCTAAAATTTCTGATTGGGGCAGAGCAAACTTGGTATTGTTCAATGCCTCAAAAACTCAGTTCCTCCATCTATCAACTCGACACAACCTTCCAGACAACTATCCCCTCTTCTTCAATGACACTCAACTGTCCCCCCTCTTCTACACTGAACATCATCGGTCTGTCCTTTACTTATAATCTGAACTGGAAACTTCACATTTCATCTCTAGCTAAAATAGCTGCTATGAAGTTAGGTGTTCTGAGACGTCTCCGCCAGTTTTTCTCACCCCCCCAGCTGCTAACTCTGTACAAGGGCCTTATCCGTCCATGTATGGAGTATGCTTCACATGTCTGGGGGGGTTCCACTCATACTGCTCTTCTAGACAGGGTAGAATCAAAAGCTTTTCGTCTCATCAACTCCTCTCCTCTAACTGACTGTCTTTAGCCTCTCTCTCACCGCCGCAATGTTGCATATCTAGGTGTCTTCTACCGCTATTTTCATGCCAACTGCTCTTCTGATCTTGCTAACTGCATGCCTCCCCTCCTTCCGCGGCCTCGCTGCACAAGACTTTCTTCTTTCTCTCACCCCTATTCTGTCCACCTCTCTAACTCAAGAGTTAACCAGTATTCTCAATCATTCATCCCTTTCTCTGGTAAACTCTGGAACTCCCTGCCTGCTTCTGTATTTCCACCTTCCTATGACTTGAATTCCTTCAAGAGGGAGGTTTCAAGACACTTATCCACCAATTTTTGACCACTGCCTTGACCCTTTTATGGGACTGGCATTTCAGTATCCTTCCTACATAAAAAAAAAAAAAAAATATATATATATATATATATATATATATATATATATATATATATATATATATATATATATATATATATATATATATATATATATATATATATATATATATATATATATATATATATATATATATATATATATATATATATATATATATATATATATATATATATATATATATATATATATATATATATATATATATATATATATATATATATATATATATATATATATATAAGATATTCTAAATCCAACCCAGTTCGGTTTTAGACAGAAAATGAACACTTTCAAAGCCGTATATATTTTCTCAACAGATACCTTTTCAGCTATCAAAAAAAAAAAAAAAAACTATTTGTCTTGTCTATGGAGAAGGCAATAGATAATT
>NC_087195.1:10605985-10615985 GCF_035594125.1 Scylla paramamosain
GTAGCGGAGAAAATCTCTATTAAAAAATATATGCGGTATGTCTCCGTAGATTGTCGGAGATTGCCCTTCTTTTTTTTTTTTCTCTCTCTTAAGGAACCCAGTCTAAGAGATGTACTTGTGGCATAGGGAAAACTGAAGCACAAGATATTAATCTAAATGGAGGGAGGAAGCTCTGTAATGATTGGGAGTATAAAGGCACTCAATCACTCACAGAATCTCCTGGAGTCACACCTTTCACCAATGATCACCTCCACACTCTTTTCTCCTAAACCACGTAACATGTATTTGTACGTAGTTGGTGGGGGTCTCTCGGCCCGATCTAGATAAATTAAGGGTCCCAGAGTCGGATAGAGGGAGTACATCATCGAACTCGGGATCAACCGCAACATGTATTCTCTATATCAAATTAACAGCTAAGCTACAAATGTGATTCCTTCAATCAGTATCCTGATTCTGCAAGAGGCAATATGATAGGACGCCGTAACACGCCGTAACACGTGCGGTTTGCTGAAACTAATGGAACGCGTTAAACTTTCGCGGTAAATAGAGAGAGAGAGAGAGAGAGAGAGAGAGAGAGAGAGAGAGAGAGAGAGAGAGAGAGAGAGACCAATAACACGAAAGCAGGAAACATATGAACCCCCTCAGTAAAATCATGAACACCTCAAGGAACTCATAGGTAGGTTAACACTGGATCCGGATCCCATGGACCAATTACTCATAGCTTACCATTTGTGAGAGTCACGTCGTACTAACGTGGGGACAAGACGAATCATAATATCATAGTATAGTATATCCATCATTACTAAAGGTATTTTCGGTATCAGATTAGAGAGAGAGAGAGAGAGAGAGAGAGAGAGAGAGAGAGAGAGAGAGAAAGAGAGAGAGAGAGAGAGAGAGAGTATGTGGAAACCACTCAGCTACGGAGAATGTAGATAAACATTTCGTCATTATCAACCTTATCATCTGTATCTACGAGTATGTACACTATCCAACACAACACAGCACGACACACACACACACACACACACACACACACAGTGACATATGCAATCATTTGATAGTAATTAAGAAAACAGTAAACAGAATATCTAGGAAGAGAAGGAAAAATAACAAAAAAATAATTTGCTCTTAGAAAATGAAAATCATGCGTCCCGAACCTGCGGAACTTAAGCTCGATGAGGAAGGAAGGGAGTCATGGGCGGACTGCGTGTACTCGTTTGGCGTAGGCCCACACGACAGACTAGAGAGAGAGAGAGAGAGAGGGAGAGAGAGAGAGAGAGAGAGAGAGAGAGAGAGAGAGAGAGAGAGAGAGAGAGAGAGAGAGAGAGAGAGAGAGAGAGAGAGAGAGAGATGAGGAGGGCTCGGGGAAGACAACTGCTTGAAAGGAAGAACAATTAAAGCAACAGTATAAGATGAAAATCGGAATGGAAGCAACACACAACAAGGAGATTAACTTTTTTCCTATAAATATACAACACTATTAAGAAGCTGTAAGGATTGTGAATACCTTCAGTAATATCTTGGTAGACTGCATGAATGGGGTAGATGGATGGAGATGGATGAAGTAGAGTAAATTGAATTCAGTGCAAAATGTCATGCGGTTGGAATGAGAAAATATGTATGGAGACTTGCCGAGACAAAAATGCGAGACTGCATGTTGTACTGAATAAAGGTTTGGAACATGTATCAAATCTTGAAGTAGTGATGGAAAATGAGTTATCATCACAAAAGCTTACAAACAAGATATATTGCAGTAGACACCTGCCGAAACGTTAATCACTCACTGGACTTTTCCCTCTGTGTTTCACAATACAAGGGTGCAGTCACAGCCTGCCCTCTAAAGACAACGCTCTTCCTTCACACAAAACTACAAACACCTAATCACACACACACACCCTTTACTCAAAATTCAAAATTATCATGATGACTCCTACACCAGCCTCAAAGTCCACAAATGTCCCCAGGTCGGACTGCTCTTCTGGTATCGACCCTAAGTGTCTTGATACCCACCTCAACTTTTTCTTCATTAACTTCTGCAACATTCGCGGTCTTAGATCTAATTTTCAATCTGTAGAACACCACCTCTCCTTTACTAAACCTCATCTTTTCCTCACTGAAACACAGGTGTCTGAGGCAACTGACAGTAGCCTCTTTTCTGTTCGCTGCCACTTTCTCTATCCTCATTTTCAATCCAAAGGTGGATGTTGCATTTATGTGCGCAATGACCTAACCTGCTCTCGTGCCCACGCTCTTGAATCTTCTGAGTTTTCCATCATCTGGCTACGACTACAGAGTCACTCTCAAACTAAATTTATTTGTGCTGTATACCTTTCACCTAACTCCTCTGATTACTGATTCTTTGACTACTTAACTTCCAAAGTGGAGCACATTCTGACTCTTCTCTTTTGCGGAGATCTCCATTCTTGGAGAGTCAATGTTCACCACCAGCTTTGACTTTCCTCTCCCTTCACTGACCATCGTGGTGAACTAACCTTCAACTTTGCTATCCTTCATGACTTTGAGCAATTGGTGCAACACCCTACTTGTATTCCTGACCGTCTTGGAGATACCCCCAATATTCTTGACCTTTTCCTTCTGCTTATGCTGTTACCGTCTCTTCGCCATTGGGCTCCTCCTATCACAGTCTCGTATCTGTATCTTGTCCTATCGCTCCAGTCCCTCTTCAGGATCCCCCTAAGTGGAGGTGCCTTTGGCGTTTTGCCTCTGCTAGTTTGGGGGACCTGAGGAGGTATTTTGCTGATTTTCCTTGGAATGACTACTGCTTCCGTGTCAGAGACCCATCTCTGTGTGCCAAGCGCATAACAGAGGTGATAGTGTCTAGCATGGAGACGTACATTCCTCACTCTTTTTCTCGACCTAAACTTTCCAAAACCTTGATTTAACACAGCCTGTTCTCGTGCTACACATGATAGAGAGGTGGCCCACAAAAGGTACTTGAGCCTTCCATCACCAGAACCTCATGCACTTTATATTTCTGCCCGGAACCATGCCAAATCTGTTCTCCAACTAGCCAAAAACTCCTTCATTAATAGAAAGTGTCAAAATCTTTCAAGATTTAACTCCCCTCTCGACTTCTGGCATCTAGCCAAAAACATCTCCAATAACTTTGCTTCTTCTTTCCCTCCTTTATGTCAACCAGATGGCACCACTGCTATCACATCTATCTTTAAAGCTGAAGAGGAAACTATCCTTAAGAAGTTAACCTCATGATCAAAAGCAAACCAGTTAGAAAATAAAGCGTAGCATCAATATAAGAGGGTTCTTATAGCATTAATCTTAAACAATCGAGGGATGAAAGATAAATAATTAATCCCCAAACCTGTGAAGGTTGGTTTGCGGTAGACTGCAGTATGTAGTTGGTTGTTATTACGAGTCACAATTAGATCGAGAAACGGAACAGAACCATTGCTTTCCATGTCACAAGTGTATTCAATATTAGATTCTTTGGAGGTGGACTAAGAAATTCATGGATGTATTGAGAGTGTGTAAATGAAAGAAAGGTCTCATCATCATATCTTCTGAAGAACATGGGTTTAAATTCACTAGGATATTCGTTTAACCATATCGTTTTCATAAAAAGGCATTGGCAAGAGTGGGGCCAAGGCAAGAACCCATAACCACACCGTCAATTTGGCCATATTTTTTTTTTTTATGTAGGAAGGACACTGGCCAAGGGCAACAAAAATCTAATAAAAAAAATGCCCACTGAAATGTCAGTCCCATAATATGGTCAAAGCAGTGGTCAAAAATTGATGAATAAGTGTCTTGAAACCTCCCTCTTCAAGGAATTCAAGTCATAGGAAGGTGGAAATACAGAAGCAGGCAGGGAGTTCCAGAGTTTACCAGAGAAAGGGATGAATGATTGAGAATACTGGTTAACTTTTGCGTTAGAGAGGTGGACAGAATAGGGGTGAGAGAAAGAAGAAAGTCTTGTGCAGCGAGGCCGCGGAAGGAGGGGAGGCATGCAGTTAGCAAGATCAGAAGAGCAGTTAGCATGAAAATAGCGGTAGAAGACAGCTAGATATGCAACATTGCGGCGGTGAGAGAGAGGCTGAAGACAGTCAGTTAGAGGAGAGGAGTTGATGAGATAAAAAGCTTTTGATTCCACCCTGTCTAGAAGAGCAGTATGAGTGGAACCTCCCCAGACATGTGAAGCATACTCCATACATGGACGGATAAGGCCCTTGTACAGAGTTAGCAGCTGAGGGGGGGTGAGAAAAACTGGCGGAGACGTCTCAAAACACCTAACTTCATAGAAGCTGTTTTAGCTAAAGATGAGATCTGAAATTCAGATTATAAGTAAAGGACAGACCGAGGATGTTCAGTGTAGAAGAGGGGGACAGTTGAGTGCCATTGAAGAAGAGGGGATAGTTGTCTGGAAGGTTGTGTCGAGTTGATAGATGGAGGAATTGAGTTTTTGAGGCATTGAACAATACCAACTTTGCTCTGCCCCAATCAGAAAGTTTAGAAAGATCGGAAGTCAGGCGTTCTGTGGCTTCCCTGCGTGATATGTTTACCTCCTGAAGGGTTAGACGTCTATGAAAAGACGTGGAAAAGTGCAGGGTGGTATCATCAGCGTAGGAGTGGATAGGACAAGAAGTTTGGTTTAGAAGATCATTAATGAATAGTAAGAAGAGAGTGGGTGACAGGACAGAACCCTGAGGAACACCACTGTTAATAGATTTAGGAGAAGAGCAGTGACCATCTACCACAGCAGCAATAGAACGGTCAGAAAGGAAACTTGAGATGAAATTACAGAGAGAAGCATAGAAACCGTAGGAGGGTAGTTTGGAAATCAAAGCTTTGTGCCAGACTCTATCAAAAGCTTTTGATATGTCCAAGGCAACAGCAAAAGTTTCACCAAAATCTCTAAAAGAGGATGACCAAGACTCAGTAAGGAAAGCCAGAAGATCACCAGTAGAGCGGCCTTGACGGAACCCATACTGGCGATCAGATAGAAGGTTGTGAAGTGATAGATGTTTAAGAATCTTCCTGTTGAGGATAGATTCAAAAACTTTAGATAGGCAGGAAATTAAAGCAATAGGACGGTAGTTTGAGGGATTAAAACGGTCACCCTTTTTAGGAACAGGTTGAATGTAGGCAAACTTCCAGCAAGAAGGAAAGGTAGATGTTGACAGACAGAGCTGAAAGAGTTTGACTAGGCAAGGTGCAAGCACGGAGGCACAGTTTCGGAGAACAATAGGAGGGACCCCATCAGATCCATAAGCCTTCCGAGGGTTTAGGCCAGCTAGGGCATGGAAAACATCATTGCGAAGAATTTTAATAGGTGGCATGAAGTAGTCAGAGGGTGGAGGAGAGGGAGGAACAAGCCCAGAATCGTCCAAGGTACAGTTTTTTGCAAAGGTTTGAGCAAAGAGTTCAACTTTAGAAATAGATGTGATAGCAGTGGTGCCATCTGGTTGAAATAGAGGAGGGAAAGAAGAAGAAGCAAAGTTATTGGAGATATTTTTAGCTAGATGCCAGAAATCACGAGGGGAGTTAGATCTTGAAAGGTTTTGACATTTTCTGTTAATGAAGGAGTTTTTGGCTAGTTGGAGAACAGACTTGGCATGGTTCCGGACAGAAATATAAAGTGCATGAGATTCTGGTGATGGAAGGCTTAAGACCTTTTGTGGGCCACCTCTCTATCATGTATAGCACGAGAACAAGCGGTGTTAAACCAAGGTTTAGAAGGTTTAGGACGAGAAAAAGAGTGAGGAATGTATGCCTCCATGCCAGACACTATCACCTCTGTTATGCGCTCAGCACACAAAGACGGGTCTCTGACACGGAAGCAGTGGTCATTCCAAGGAAAATCAGCAAAATACCTCCTCAGGTCCTCCCAACTAGCAGAGGCAAAACGCCTGAGGCACCTTTCTTTAGGGGGATCCTGAGGAGGGATTGGAGTGATAGGACAAGATAAAGATATGAGATTGTGATCGGAGGAGCCCAATGGAGAAGAAAGGGTGACAGCATAAACAAAAGGATTAGAGGTGAGGAAAAGGTCAAGAATGTTGGGCGTATCTCCAAGACGGTCAGGAATACGAGTAGGGTGTTGCACCAATTGCTCTAGGTCATGGAGGATAGCAAAGTTGTAGGCTAGTTCACCAGGATGGTCAGTGAAGGGAGAGGAAAGCCAAAGCTGGTGGTGAACATTGAAGTCTCCAAGAATGGAGATCTCTGCAAAAGGGAAGAGGGTCAGAATGTGCTCCACTTTGGAAGTTAAGTAGTCAAAGAATTTCTTATAGTCAGAGGAGTTAGGTGAGAGGTATACAGCACAGATAAATTTAGTATGAGAGTGACTCTGTAGTCGTAGCCAGATGGTGTAAAACTCGGAAGATTCAAGAGCGTGGGCACGAGAGCAGGTTAAGTCATTGCACACATAAACGCAGCATCCAGCTTTGGATCGAAAATGAGGATAGAGAAAGTAGGAGGGAACAGAAAAGGGGCTACTGTCAGTTGCCTCAGACACCTGAGTTTCAGTGAGGAAAAGAAGATGAGGTTTAGAAGAGGAGAAGTGGTGTTCTACAGATTGAAAATTAGATCTTAGACCGCGAATGTTGCAGAAGTTAATGAAGAAAAAGTTGAGCGGGGTGTCAAGACACTTAGGGTCGTCGACAGAAAGGCAGTCCGACCTGGGGACATTGGTCCCCTTCCCAGATGGGGACTCCGAGGCTGGTGTAGGAGTCGCCATGATGATTTTAAAATTTCTGAGTGAAGGGTGTGTGTGTTATTAGGTGCTTGTAGTTTTGTGTGGAGGAAGAGAGTTGTCTTTAGAGGGCAGGCTGTGACTGCCCCCTTGTGTTGTGAGACACAAAGGGAAACGTTCAGTGAGGTCACAGCTGGGTTTAATGATAAGTTCACAGCACCCCTTGAACAGTGCTTTAAACCTCACTGGGAGTAATTATCGTTTCGGCAGGTGTCTACTGCCTCCTCCTTTGAATATAATTTATTGTTTAACAGGAAGAGGGAGTCATTAATTGCAGATCCATCCTCTCTCCCAGCTGCCACTCCTCTGGGTCAACTTCTCCCTTGGCTACCTTCCTTGTAGCTTAGTGCAGGGCATAAACAACATGAATCCAGGTGACTGGCTTATTGCAAAGAGCTATGAAGCCTCCAACGGTCGTCGCCCTGTTTCACCCACCCACAGGGAAGGAAAAATACACAACCTGAACTTAACCTTAAAGTTACCACTTCTGGAACAAAAGCAACGCGTCTTTCTCTCTCAGCCCCGCAGTGGTTGAGTCAGTGGGGTGGAACGGGGAAGGGACAGGGAAGGGAAAGAGCCCAGCCGCATGCTTTGCTCCGCTCAGTGTCTTACTTTAAAACAATGATCAAGTTTTGAAAATCAGTGTGCTTATCAAGGGGCATAGTTTCCCCCTCTATGGTCCTTCTCTCATCTTCCATATCCTCCTATCCTTCTCTTTATCCTATATCCTATATCCCTGTTATGAGGGAAACAGTTCCCCCTTTCCTTGTTCATTCCTTGCTCTCTTACCCTGCTCTCCCTCCCTTCTCCCTACATTCTCTCTCTCTCTCTCTCTCTCTCTCTCTCTCTCTCTCTCTCTCTCTCTCTCTCTCTCTCTCTCTCTCTCTCTCTTTCCAGGAAGGGGAAACAGTGCAGGGGGTACAATGATAATAACTCCCATGGCGGCACGGATCCGCTTGGGATGTTTCCTATGTTTCTGAAGGAAACAGCTGCAGTTCTTGCTCCCAAACTGAGTGCAGTCTTCAGACGCCTAATCCTGACCGGTAGTTTCCTCATGTGCTGGAGAAATGCGAACATCACAGCGATCCCTAAAGGCTCTCCATCATCTGATGCCAGCAACTATAGACCAATCTCTATCACGCCGTTACTTTCTAAGATCTTTGAACATGTTATTTCTGCTCGTCTCTCTCGTTACTTTGAACACTCTCATTTGATACCAGCTAATCAGTTTGCTTATCGGAAGAACCTAGGGACTACGGATGCGCTACTCACTATCTCTCATAAGATTCAGCAAGCTCTTGACTGTGGGCATGAAGCCAGGGTAGTCCAACTTGATTTCTCTGCAGCTTTTGACCGAGTCAACCATGCCGGTCTTCTCAGGAAGCTGCAATCTTTTGGTGTCGGTGGCCCGGTACTGTCCATCTTGACTCAATTTTTGACCCACCGCACCCACCGTGTGTGCGTTGATAGTTGCTACAGTGACTGGTACAGCGTCCACTCAGGTGTTCCCCAGGGTAGCGTACTTGGACCTCTGCTGTTCAATGTCTACACTTCCGATCTACTACAAATCACTAGCAATCCTATTTACGGATATGCAGATGATGTGACACTTGTTGCTACTGTTGAGTCACCGAATTCACGTCTTGATGTTAGTACATCCCTGAATGAGGATCTCAGACGTATATCTGACTGGTGTCACACCTGGAACATGAAACTGAATGCATCAAAATCAAAATGCTTGTGTATTTCACGCTCTCGCACGCTAAATCCCCTTCACGGCCCTCTGCTTGTTGATGGCGCGCCTCTGACAGTATGTGATGAGCTTGATATTTTGGGTGTCAGATTCGACTCAAAACTGTCTTTTGAACGGCACATCAGGCGTCTTGTCAGTTCTGCCTCGCAAAAGCTTGGCGTTGTGAGGAAGGCTTACCGGATTTTTGGTGACCAGTCTATCTCTGCCAGCTGCTTCCGGTGTTTTATTCTTCCACTGCTGGAGTATTGTGCTCCTGTGTGGTCTTCCGCAGCTGTGTCCCACCTCCGTCTCATTGACAGAGTTGTCTCCTCCGCTAGGTTCCTCTGTGGTGGCGAAGCAGCTTGGGATCTTGGTCACCGACGCAATGTCAGCAGTGTCTGCATGCTATATAAGATCCATGCCAATCAGCTTCACCCGCTGAATGCCTCCATCCCAAATGCATTTGTGCCCACCAGAAACACTCGACTTGCGTCAAATTCACATGCGCGCTGCTTACAGCAGGTTAGGTGTCACACCAGTCAGTTTCAGCGAAGCTTTGTTCCTTGTGCTGTAAGACTTTGGAACATGCTTGACGAGGGCACATGCACTGCGAGTGATGTGCAAAAATTCAAGTCTGCTTCGAACAAAATCTTGAAGAGTCTAGTCAATTAAACTCTGGTTGCTTTTGCAGCTATACCGGTGATTAATTACGTAACTATACCTGTGATTTTATACCATCAAGTTTTAAGTAGTTATACTACATTTACTCGTGTTGTCTGACATATATTAAATAAGTCAGAATTGTTGATTTTTTTGGTTGAATTTTTTTGTGAGTTTTAATAATTCTCAGTTCGTTGAGGCGTTCTTTATAATTGTTTAACCTATTTTCTCCTCCTGCTCTGATTTCATCCTACTATTGTGCTAATTGCTTTTCCTTTCTTCTTTCTACGGTCAAGGTGGGTGGGGGCTGTCATCTGGCAACTTATAGCGCTTGCGCTCGTCCCACTCTGCCTTCTCCGTTATGTTTAATAATAATAATAATAATTAGTTATTATATTGAATCGTGTCTTACTGTATAAAATTGAAAGTGATGATTTTGTGTTAAGTGAATTGTGGATTGCAGTGTGGTGTGGCGTGTGAAAGAACTGTGTGTTACAAGATCTCCTTGAGACAGTATTAGCAGACCGTAATAAAGGCTGTGGCAAATCTCTCTCTGTCACACCCACACCCACACCCACCCACCTAACCACCCACACACACACAAAAAAAAAATAAATAAAATAAATAAGTAAATAAATAAATAAATAAATAAATAATAAATAAATAAAAATAAAAATAAAAATAAGAAATAAATAACTCATTCTTTTACTCCCTACCAGGTTACCATGCAAGAATTACTCAACCGGTCGTCTGCCTTTGACATCAATTACCGGACCACCACTCAGCTTCCTGAAGCTGTGGCCCGGGGCCAGGGGCGGGGAGGCGGGTCCAAGCCAGTCTTCACTCCCCCACACAACACGAGATGCGTTGGTGCAGTG
>NC_087195.1:10620985-10635985 GCF_035594125.1 Scylla paramamosain
CTCTCTCTCTCTCTCTATATATATATATATATATATATATATATATATATATATATATATATATATATATATATATATATATATATATATATATATATATATATATATATATATATATATATATATATATTATATCATTACAATCCTACTTTTTTCATTTTTGTCTTTATATATATATATATATATATATATATATATATATATATATATATATATATATATATATATATATATATATATATATATATATATATACATATATATATATATATATATATATATATATATATATATATATATATATATATACATATATATATATATATATATATATATATATATATATATATATATATATATATATATATATATATATATATATATATATATATATATATATATATATATATATATATATATATATATATATATATATATATATATATATATAGAAAAATGAAAAAAAAGTAGGATTGTAATGATTTCCGAGGAATGTGAATAAACCACACTCCTGGGAGGTCCACTTAGCATTGCCAATGCTGGCTGAGATAGTAACTCAGAAACACTATTAATGAGCTTCGATTGACCCATTCATTGGTGGTAGGAACACCCCTGCTTTTTTTTTTTTTTCATGTAGGAGAGGCACTGGCTAGGGTAAAAAAAATGTAAAAAAAAGTCCCTCTGAGGTGCCGCTCCTTGTGCAGTTTTTTTTTTCTTTTTTATGTAGGAGGGACACTGGCCAAGGGCAACAAAAAAAAAAGCCCACTGAGATGCCAGTCCCAGAAAAGGATCCAAAGCGGTAGTCAAAATTGAAGGATAAGTGTCTTGAAAGCTCCCTCTTGAAGGAATTCAAGTCGTAGGAAGGCGGAAATACAGAAGCAGGCAGGGAGTTCCAGAGTTTACCAGAGAAAGGGATGAATGATTGAGAATACTGGTTAACTCTTGCATTTTTTTTTATTTAATGTAGGAGGGACACTGACCAAGGGCAACAAAAATCCAATAAAAAAAGAAAAAAAAGTCCACTGAGATGCCAGGCCCATAAAAGGGTCTAAAGCGGTAATAAAATATTGAAGGTATTAGAGAGGTGGACAGAATAGAGGTCAGAGAAGGAAGAGTCTTGTGCAACGAGGCCACGGGAGGAGGGGAGGAATGCAGTTAGCAAGATCAGAAGATCAGTTAGCATGAAAATAGCGGTACAACACAGCTAGAGATGCAACATTGCAGCGATGAGAGAGAGGCTGAAGACAGTCAGTTAGGGTAGAGGAGTTGATGAGACGAAAAGCTTTTGATTCCACCCTGTCTAGAAGAGCGGTATGAGTGGAACCCCCCCAGACATATGAAGTATACTCCATACATGGAAGGATAAGGCCTTTGTACAGAGTTATCAGCCGTGGGGGAGGGTGAGAAAAACTGGCGGAGATGTCTCAGAACGCCTGAATTTATAGAAGCTGTTTTAGCTGGAGATAAGCTGTGAAGTTTCCAGTTCAGATTATAAGTAAAGGACAGACCAAGGATGTTCAGTGTAGAAGAGGGGGACAGTTGAGTCTCAGTGAAGAAGAGGGGATAGTTGTCTGGAAGGTTATGTTAAGTTGATAGATGGAGGAATTGAGTTTTTGAGGCATTGAACAATACCAAATTTACTCTGCCCCAATCAGAGATTTTAGAAGGATCAGAAGTCAGGCGTTCCGTGGCTTCCCTGCGTGAAATGTTTACTTCCTGAAGGGTTGGACGTCTGTGAAAAGACGTGGAAAAGTGCAGGGTGGTATTATCAGCGTAGGAGTGGATAGGACATGAAGTTTGGTTTAGAAGGTCACTGATGAATAATAAGAAGAGAGTGGGTGACAGGACAGAACCCTGAGGAACACCACTGTTAATAGATTTAGGAGAAGAACAGTGACCGTCTACTACAGCAGTAATAGAAAGGAAAACTTGAGATGAGGTTACAGAGAGAAGGAGAGAAGCCGTAGGAGGGTAATTTGGAAATCAAAGCTTTTGATATGTCCAAGGCAACAGCAAAAGTTTCACCAAAATCTCTAAAAGAGGATGACCAAGACTCAGTAAGGAAAGCCAGAAGATCACCAGTAGAGCGGCCTTGACGGAATCCATACACAGTTTTTAGCAAAGGTTTGAGCGAAGAGTTCAGCATTAGAGACAGATGTGATAGCAGTGGTGCCATCTGGCTGAAATAAAGGAGGGAAAGAAGAAGCAAAGTTATTGGAGATATTTTTGGCTAGATGCCAGAAGTCACGAGGGGCGTTAGATCTTGAAAGATTTTGACACTATTAATGAAGGAGTTTTCGGCTAGTTGGAGAACAACAGACTTGGCATGGTTCCTGGCAGAAATATAAAGTGCATGAAATTCTGGTGATGGAAGGCTCAAGTATCTTTTTTTGGGCCATCTCTTTATCATATATAGTACAAGAACAGGCTGTGTTTAACCAAGATTTGGAAGGTTTAGGTCGAAAAAAAGAGTGAGGAATATACGCCTCCATGTCAGTTACTATCACCTCTGTTATGCGATCAGCACACAGAGACGGGTCTCTGACACGGAAGCAGTAGCCATTCCAAGGAAAATCAGCATAATACCTCCTCAGGTCCCCCCAACTAGCAGAGGCAAAACGCCAGAGGCACATTCACTTAGGGGGATGTTGAGGGAAGATTGGAGTGATAGGATAAGATACAGATATGAGATTGTAATCGGAGGAGCCCAGTGGAGAAGAAAGTGTGACAGCATAAGCGAAGAGAAGTTAGATGAGAGGTATACAGCACAGATAAAATTTAGTTTGAGAGTGACTCTGTAGTCGTGGGCAGATGGTGGAAAACTCAGGAAATTCAAGAGCATGGGCACGAGAGCAGATTTAGTCGTTGCGTACATAAAGGCAACATCCAGCTTTGGATTCAAAATGAAGATAGAGAAAGTAGGAGGGAACAGAAAATGGGTTAATATCAGTTTTCTCAGACACCTGTGTTTCAGTGAGGAAAAGAACATGAGGTTTAGTAGAGGAGAGGTGGTGTTCTACAGATGTAAAAATTGTATCTAAGTCCGTGAATGCTGCAGACGTTAATGAAGAAAAAGTTGAGGAGTTTATACCACAAAGAGCAGTTCGACCTGGGGACATTTATGGTCCCTTCCCCAGATGGGGAAACCGAGGCTGAAGTAGAAGTTGCCATGATAATTTTTAATTTGAGTGAAGGGTGTGTGTGTAATTAGATGCTTGCAGTTTTGTTTGAAGGAAGAGAGTTTTTCTTTAGAAGGCAGGCTGTGACTTTTTCCTTGTGTTCTGAGACACGAAGTGAAACGTTCAGTGAGGTCACAGCTGGGTTTAATGAAAGTTCACAGCACCCCCTGATCCAGTGTTTTAGACCTCACAGGGAGTAATTATCGTTTCGGCAGGTGTCTATCTCCTCCTCCGGCTGCTGCTTCCCTCAACCACCACCCGCCTCCTTACATTTCCCTATCATCAATCAATGGGTCAAGCGAAGCTCACTAATAGTGTTTTGGAGTTACTATCTCGGCCAGCATTGGCAAGGCTAGGTGGACCTCGCAGCAGTGTGGCCAATTGTACCATCAGAAAAACTCTAACGTGGTATAAGTCTGAGTGATGAAAAGGCAAAACTGTAGATACATTCTGCACTTCATTAAGTGTTAAGCTCTAAGTAAAGGCGAAGGTTTCCCATGAGACGCTAAAACTCTCTCTCTCCCCACGCCATTCTCTCTCTCTCTCTCTGTCTCTCTCTCTCTCTCTCTCTCTCTCTCTCTCTCTCTCTCTCTCTCTCTCTCTCTCTCTCTCTCTCTCTAATAATAATAATAATAATAATAATAATAATAATAATAATAGTGATTGATAAGAAAACACAGAAAAGAAAAGAATAAAAGAAGTGTAGTAGATTATAGAGGAAAAATAAAGTCGAATAGGATACGAGCATTACCAATTCGTGTGAGAGAAGACCTGATGTTAAAGTATTCCCAAATGATGGTCTAACTTATCCCAATATCCGCCTAAGGAACTTTATGTTTGTAATTACAAACATAAAAAGGAAGGGAGGTGACATGCCATTGAAAGTTACGTATTCTTCCTCTCCCTACCATGTGACATCCCCCTTTCTCCTTTCCCCTACTTTCTTCCTCCCTCCTATCTCAGTCTTTCCACTAATCCCAATTGTTTTTCTCTAGCCCCAACCCAGTCTGCTTTCTCCTCCTGTCCGTCTCCTTTACCCGCGCACTTTCACACTCAGTTCCTTTGCTATCTCTCTCTCTCTCTCTCTTTCTCTCTCTCTCTCTCTCTCTCTCTCTCTCTCTCTCTCTCTCTCTCTCTCTCTCTCTCTCTCTCTCTCTCTCTCTGTCCCACTTGCTTCTTTCTCCACTCCCCTCTCCTGAGCACGTGCATCCTTCCCTCTTCCTTCCCCACCACGTGACTTCATCTCTCCCTCCCTTCCTCCCTCCTCCATTGGTGACCTGTTCCTCCGCTTGAGAGAGAGAGAGAGAGAGAGAGAGAGAGAGAGAGAGAGAGAGAGAGAGAGAGAGAGAGAGAGAGAGAGAGAGAGAGAGAGAGAGAGAGAGAGAGAGAGATTTACCTAAGTCGTAACACCTCTGTAATGTGAAAATAGTTCGTCATTTTTCAGCTTTTTCCACTCACTTTTTATATCACGTTAGAGTTTTCCTGATATTGCATCGTGCTCCTGTGAAAGTGTGGTATCTGATGCAGGTAAACAGATTCCTACCACTATATATCGCTGTCTTCACGTTATTTGACCTAACTTCATTAATATGTATCAACTAAATTCACTACCTATTACAGCTTCACTTACCTGCCGATTTTAATGTTGTTTTACGTGAGATTAGGCTGACCAAGGGCTGCTTAAATTTACTAAGTAGAGGAGGTAACCCTCCAGTCCGCTCAGCATTCTGGTCGAGAAGTTGTTCTGACATTTTAGGGCATATTTGTCTCTTGAAAGTCAAGTTAAAGGAAAGAAGTGAAACAGAATCAGAGTTCGTTCTAGTTTATTTGTGAATCAGATGATAAGGTTGAAGATGCTGTTGAACTTTGCATTGATGAGGTGAACGAAACAGTGATGGAAGATGGAACAGTAGAACCCTTACCAGAGTTCCAGAGTTTATTAATGAAAGGGATGAAAGAATTAATATATTGGTTAACTCTTCCATTCTTGATTACTTTTCTTTTACTGTAACTTTCTTTCTTTTTTTTTCGCACGTTCACTTGTCGTCAGATCACATGCTGGAGGTGAAGGCGGGTGAAAGGGACGCGTCGGTGGAGTGGCCCAGCGACCCCCACCCATCCGTGGTGGTGACTCCCATCGCCCAGGGGCAGCACTACACATACCAGCTGACTTTTCTTTGCCGTAATTCATGTGTCATGAGGAAAGACCTGACTCTTCTCATCCAGCTGGAAGACAAGTGAGTAGCAAATCACGGAATGGGCCTTCCTTAAAAAAATTCACACACACACACACACACACACACACACACATGTGCTAGGAGGCACAGCAAGTCATTGAAGAATTGTTCAAGAGCAAAGGAACCAGTAAACACAGCGTAGAGTGGCTCTAATATATTAAAAGAATCCAGTATACAGAGCATGACTGGCTGGCTCAGAGGACAGTCAGTGACTGACTAGGCACGCGGGAGACGCCAACAAAGGCGCGCTAACAAAACAGACATGAAGCGTTTTAAGTGAAAATGATAAATAATAGTAGTAATAATGACTGCAATAATAATAATAAAAAAAAAATTAACTTATAATATATACGTGGATACTATGACACATCTCGACCACACCTTATGTGAAGCATGTGTAAATTGCACTTTAAATGATTTACAAGAGACAAGGGAAGAACTGTGCCAAGGACATGTAAAGAAGAACCTTGTACACTGAAAACACTCACAGCAGTCTGTGAGGGAAGGTAAAGTAAGTCCTTACATTTGGAATAAGCCTGGACACTCAGTAATTTACAAGAAGCACCAGTATCAACTCCCAAGGACAAGGAGTGTTATAAGAAAACCAATGATATCCTTGCATGCCTTGGGAGGTGACAGTGGCATTGGGAAGGGAAAGACACTGCCCTGAAGAAGTCAGACCAGGTACTAATCTTTTCCTTTATGGAATTGGCGTCTCAGAAAATTTGATTGATAGGTCATAACAACTTGACCTCACTTCCATTCCAGAATTTTGAAACAATCTTCTGTCGCGTGGTTACCCAGGTCATGAATGATAAAGAATTTAGACAGACGCTCAAAAGTCATGCGAGGTGTCGGAGCTGGAGATGAAGAAAGCGTATAACATGTCTGACCAGGAGACTGAAAGTAAACACGACGAGCAGGTGATGAAGGTTTAGAGCGAGTGTGGCCTGAAAACTGCTTAGAAGGCACATTCCTAGAAGTTGCTTCATGCTCAGTAGAGGCGATGAACGAGTAGACTTGAGGTCTTTTTTTACGACGGAAACAACGTATGCAAGTGTGTCCATCTTTATGGCAATAAGTGCATGAAAGAGGTGGACGCCAGGATGAAGGCAACACCTGAGGGGGACCACGCTCAACGGGAGACGTCTGAGATAGAAGTGAAGATGCTGGAGACGCGTCACTAACAACAGGAGACATGCTGTGACCATGAGGTAATTCCTGCATTTTTTTTTTCAGATTTTAGTGGCAAAATCCAAGAGAGTCAGTGGGTTTAATATCAAGAGAAGAAACAACTTGTCTTTCTTGAGGAGTAAAGAAAGTAGCATAACTAGAGAGAACTCAAAGATGAGCTGAAGTTTATCTGTACTCTTCTGACCACTTAGCACTCAATTTCCAGACTTCAAAAACTCTACAGCATCATGGGCGTAGCACGAACCTGACCGAGCATGCGACCTACATTACCAAGCTGTGTTGTAAGAGAGTCAGTATATCGGAGAGCCCACTGAAAGGAATAATGAGTCTGTGATGCTGCAAAGGTGCGCAAAAAATTACTGCGAAATTCAACGTAATCATTCTGAAGTGAGGAAGGGTTAAAGGAGCTTGCCGACATCATCGCAAAGGTAAGAGAACCAGACAGCAGTTGAGAACGGACAAAAGACATCTTGTGTGCGCCAGAAGTCATGTTACTATTGCTTACTGAATCTTCACATGACTGCAGAAATGACAGTGCAGTGTACTTTGGGTCCTCACACCCAGACCCTTTAATGGAAAGATATTGATGAAGCAGGCAAATAGGGTATTAGGATTCATTTTTAGGAGTGTTAAAAGTAGAAGGCCCGAAGTAATATTAAAGTTATACTTGGTGCTGGTCAGACCTCATCTAGACTACGCTGTGCAGTTCTGGTCCCCACATTACAGGAAAGATATAGGTCTATTAGAATCAGTACAGAGGAGAATGACTAAAAGGATACAGGTGATGAGGAGTGTTCCTTACGAGGCGAGATTGAAGCTGTTAAATCTACATTCTTTAGAAAGACGTAGGTTAAGAGGGGACCTGATAGAAGTCTTTAAGTGGTATAAGGGTTATAACAAGGGGGATGTAAGCAAAATTCTTAGGAGCAGCAACCAGGGTAGAACAAGAAATAACGGGTTTATGCTTGAAAAATTTAAGTTTAAGAAAGAGATAGGAAGAAATTGGATCTCAGATAGAGTGGTGGATGAGTGGAACGGACTCAAGAATCATGTTGTTAGTGCTGGGACATTAGGGAGCTTTAAGAGAAGATTAGACAGGTTTATGGATGGGGATGATAGGTGAAAATAGGTAGGTATATTTCATACAGGGACTGCCACGTCGTTTCTTGGATCCTGGTCGTTTCTTGAAGCTTCCCTTATTTCTTATGTTCTTATGTTCTTTAAATTTAATAGTGAAGGCAGAAGGAGTAGCCATTGTGGTAGCAGCAAGAACAGTAGAAGTAGGAAGATTAGAGGAATCAGAACTAGCATTAGTAGCCGTAGTAGAATAAGACAATGTCTGTGGAGAACTAGAAGGATAAGTGTTTCAACTCAAAAAGATTCACCTCTCAAAATAATTGATATTTACATGAGAAACATACCCCGAAATTAAGCACACTATATTAATGGAACAATTTGCAGAAAAGGTAACATCTAAGCAATAATGGAATAAGTATAACAATAATGTGCCACAAAAAAAAAAAAAGTGATATGCAAGGAAGTGTATGAAATGCACAAAATATGACAAAAACTTAAGCATTTACAGCCATTGACAGCACAGGGAGAAATAATACGCGCCAAAACGGATAGCAAGGCGGGAAAGTGCAAAAATATAGACTAGACAAAAGAAATGTGATTCACAGCAAAGAAAATATACACTAGATACTTGGATAATAGCTAGAGAAGCTGGAGACTGGAGTGGCTGGGGGAGACGGCAGACGATGCGCACGGCGGTTACTACAGCGGGCAGGGAGGCAGCAAAGACGAAGCTTGACCAGAGCCCAGAAATCGTGTAGGACGAGCCGATGTAAAGAATGACAGGCCGCGAAATCCAAAAGGCGTAGTATGCACAGGAGACGCAGCACGCAGACAGTGTGGTAACAGGAAGCCTGAAGTGGAAGCCAGGCGATACAGGCAGCCAGATATAGCAACGCACTTGGAGGTAGGCGGGGACAAACACCCAGGGATGGCAGCAACTTCAGAAGAGTCACAGTAGAAACCGCAAAACAGCAGGTAGCGGGTGGCCTACAGAAAGGACGGCCAAGGCAGCATCAGAGACTGGAGCAGCAAGGTACTGGCAGCACGTGGGAGCAATGAGCACCGCAACAAAGGAAAACAGTAGACGGCCACAACACACACACACACACACACACACACATACACACAGCTACTTACTGCATGTACAACCTTTCAGCAACGTGGTGGTTGGCCGTGAAGTCTTCAAAGTGAAAGTGAGCGCCTGTCCACGCCGAGACTCTGCCACGCCCCACCGCCGTCCCATCACTGCTGCTGCTGCTTCCAGGCCCTCCCCATCCTCCTCCTTCTCCTCCTCATCCTCTTCCTCCTTCTCACACACACCCAATACAGTAAGTGCTTTTAGTGACGTTTACCTTAATATCTTTGTTGATTTAATTTAATTTAATTAATTTATTTATTTAGGCAAATCGTTATTTCTAATCCAGATTTCTAAAGTGATTCTCTCTCTCTCTCTCTCTCTCTCTCTCTCTCTCTCTCTCTCTCTCTCTCTCTCTCTCTCTCTCTCTCTCTCTCTCTCTCTCTCTCTCTCTCTCTCTTTCTCTCTGTTACCACTACAACTGTTGTTACTATTACCACCACCGTCACTATCACCATCATTACCACCACCACCACCATCACTACTACTACTATTACTACTACTGCTACTACTACTACTACTACAGCTACGACTAGTACTAAGACTTATTTAATATCACCTTAGGAAGATAACAAAATTGGATGAAAGAGCTCGCTAACAATGCTAAAAAATTTTTGTTAAATAATAATCACAGTGCCTAATAACAACAATAGTAGTAATAATAATAACAATAATAATAATAATAATAATAATAATAATAATAATAATAATAATAATAATAATAATAATAATAATAATAATAAATAAATAAATAAATAAATAAAATAAAGTAACAATCAAATGAAGCAGGAACCGGGAGAGAAAAGCAGAAACAGAAAAATAGTGATTAATTCTTGAAATGACACTGGTTCACTTTTGCATTAGTAAGGTGGACAGAAGTGAGATGAGACTAAGTAGAAAGTTTTGTCCAGCGAGGCAGAAGAAGGGGAGGGAGACAAGCCATTAGAAAATTCAGAAGAGATGCAAGACTGTGGCGGTGAATGAGAGAATCAAGACATTCTGTTAGAGGGGAGGGGTTGATGAAACGATAATCCTATATTCCATCCTGTTTTGGAGGGTTGTATGGATTGAAAGTCCCCACACATGGCATCAGTACTCCGCACAAGCACATATAGATAGCAACTGGGCAGGGGAAAAGTGGGATGGAGGCGACACAGAACACCTAACTTCATGGGAGTCGTGTTTTGTAACAGAAGGGATATAAAATTTTCAATTGGGATTTGTATTGAAGGGTAGCCCTAGTATCTCCAGTACAGAGGAGGGTGTCAGTGAAGAAGAGGGAAGAGTCTGGAAAATTCTGTCGAGTTGATACATGAAGGAGTTGCGTTATTAAGGTATTAACCAACCTAAGCTTTGTCTTGACCGATTCTGAAATTATGAAAAGATTAGAAGTTTTTGTTTTGTGGCTTCTTCACATGAACTATTCAAATCGATGTTCAGAAATACTTATTAAAGTCATAGGCTTAAGAATGGATAAGACACGAAGTTAAACTGAAACTACCATTTATGTATCATTTATGAATAACAGGATAAGGATCTTTGTGGAACACCACTTTTAATAGATACAGAGAGGAACAGTAGCTGTCTATCATTGCAGGGAGAGAAGGGTCAGAAGGGAAATTTGAAGTAAAGGTGAAGAGACATGGATAAAAATCATATTTATGTCAAACTCTATCAAAATATTTTGATATATCTGAGACAATAGCAAAGGATAACCAAGAGTCAATAAGTAAAGCTTGAAGATCGCAAGTGATTATTATTATTACGCACAATGAGATGGACCCCTGAGATGGAAACAATAATAAAAAAAAAATAAATAAATAAAAAAAAAATCTGAATATTACTGTTTCAGGTCTTCCCAGTTAGCAGACTTGAATTACCAGAAGCACTTTTACTTTTCTTGTTTTATAGATGGTATCGGAACGTTAGGAAAGGATATGGAAATAAGACTGGGGGGGGGGCAGTAGACTCTGTAACATGGTAAACGATATGGAGAAAGATTAATCAGTACGATGGGGAAAGAAAGGAATGAAAAATACGTCCGAGAGAGAGAGAGAGAGAGAGAGAGAGAGAGAGAGAGAGAGAGAGAGAGAGAGAGAGAGAGAGAGAGAGAGAGAGCGACTAGAAAGGGAGCTGGGAGAGGGGATGGAGAGGGAAGCAGATGACAGACTATACGCAGGAAACGTACGCACGGTAGGAAAAAAAGATCCCAAAGAGCCAGAGACCAACAGAGGCGGTAATGAGAGCGCAACAACAGAAACAATCAAAACCGCTGCCAGGAGAGAAGTAGCGGCTGAAGCACCAGAGGGATCCGAATCTAAAATAAGAGGTTAAATGAAGGGTAAAGACATACGACATACGCCGTAATTGCACGTGGCCACTGCGCTCATCTCCGTCTCATTGGCTTTTTAATATGGTGGATGCTGTCCCTTATCCTGAGACACACGCACAGAAGACAAATTAGAAAGAAAGGAAGAAATAATGAGAAACTGTATTACGGTAATAAAAAAAAATAATAATAAAAAAAAAAAGAGGAGGAAAGGCCAAACAAAATTTGTTGGAGTCGGAGCGAACACTAAGGCACCTACTCTTTTCCTTCCAAGACAATAACAGGCCTGAGATTGGCGGGATACAAGACAGGGAGATAAGATTGTGCTCACAGGAGACAAACAGAGAGAACAGTTTGTCAGAATAAGTTGAAGCGATAGAAGATAAAGAACATGCAACTTTTTTTTTTCCAAGGCAGTCAGAAATGTAATTAGTGTTGCATTAATTGTTCTAGTCTTGAAGTCCAGTAATAAAATTTAAGGATTCTTCACTCGAATGACCAGTGAAAGATAATAACCAAAGCAAAGTGAACATCGAAATGTCCACTAAAATGTGTCCACTTTGGAAGTCAAATAGTCAAAGAATTTCATGTAATTGGAGGATTTGGGTGAGAGATACATGACACAAACTAATTTTATAAGAGAAAACCAATGAACTATTAGCTACATGGTAGAAATTTCTTATGATTCTAGAGTGTGCGGTCGAGAGTTTAGCAGTACATAGCTCAGTGTACATAGACATAAGAACATAAGAACACAAGAAACAAGGAAAGCTGCAAGAAGCGACCAGGCTTACACGTGGCAGTACTGTATGAAAAATACCCACCTATTTGAAATATACCTATCATCCCCATCCATAAACCCGTCTAATCTTCTCTTAAAGCTCCCTAATGTCTTAACACTAACAACGTGATTACTGAGTCCGTTCCACTTATCTACCACTCTATTTGAGAACCAATTTCTTCCTATCTCTTTCTTAAACCTAAATTTTTCCAGCTTGAACCCGTTATTTCTTGTTCTATCCTGGTTGCTGATCCTAAGAATTTTGCTTATATCCCCCTTGTTATAATCCTTATACCACTTAAAGACTTCTATCAGGTCCCCTCTTAACCTACGTCTCTATAAAAAATGTAAATTTAACAGCTTCAGTCTCGCTTCGTAAGGAATACGCCACAATAAACTTTGGTTCAAAACTGATGATAGAGAAAGTGAAAGAGAACAGCACCACCACAGTGGTGCTGTTCTCCTGAAGTACTCCTTACTCCTGAAGCACCTTACTCCTCCCGTAAGGTGCTGAAGCTTCCTTACGAAGCTTCAGTCTCGCTTCGTAAGGAATACGCCACAATAAACTTTGGTTCGAAACTGATGATAGAGAAAGTGAAAGAGAACAGCACCACCACTACCACTACCACTGCCATTGTCATCATAGTCATCCTCACTATTGTCGTACTCGTCATATCGTTATTTATTTTTATTATTATTCCTTATTATTGCCATTACTATTTTGCTTTTGTCCTTTCAGGCATATGATGAACTGTCGGAGGACGTAACGAAGGCTGGAAGGAAAATGGCAAGGCTTGTCTATCTGGAGCAATACTTCAGAGATCATTTTCCAGATCAACACAGCCAAGCCACTGAAAACTTCTGCAGACTCTGGGACACTGGGAAATTTACTGGACAAATTTAATGAGCTTCAGTTTGTGTACCTTCAATTGTTTCTAACTGATATTCGTTCTCCTTAGCACAGGGACAAAGCAAGATGAATAAAGTAATTATCAATTGAGTGTAGGGATTGAGTGGTTGATTGATTGACTTTTGGCATCATAATAACGAGGCAGAGCGAAATATTGTTAACTTAAAAGAAAAAAAAGAAAAAAAAAAAAAAAATATATATATATATATATATATATATATATATATATATATATATATATATATATATATATATATATATATATATATATATATATATATATATATATATATATATATATATATATATATATATATATATATATATATATATATATATATATATATATATATATATATATATATATATATATATATATATATATATATATATATATATATATATATATATATATATATATATATATATACATATATATAAACATCCGCTGTGAAAATCCAATTACAACTTAAAAAATAAATAACTTAAATATTTACATTACTGTGGAAAACAGAGAGAATCTTATGTCAGTGAAAACTACAGCTTAAAGTATAATATAACAAAAATAACGTTAATATGTGATTCGTGAAAATATGTCTGTGTTCGAACTCCACAGGAAGATAATTAGGCTAGCTTACTACCAGAAAATCGAGAACATATAAACGTATATGTTGCATGAAGCCACCAGTCCTGCATGTGGTAGTCCCTGTACAAAACATATCTACCCATTTCCACCTCTCACCATCATCATAAAATTGTCTGCTCTTCTTTTAAATTCCTTCTAGCGACTCATCACTAACAACCTGATTACTGAATCTATTCCATTCACATATATTGCTATTTGAGAACCAGTTATCCCCCACCTCTCTCTCTCTCTCTCTCTCTCTCTCTCTCTCTCTCTCTCTCTCTCTCTCTCTCTCTCTCTCTCTCTCTCTCTCTCTCTCTCTCTCTATATATATATATATATCTAACTTTGTCAGGCTTGCACACATTACATCTTGTGTCAAGGTCTCGTGTTCCAGATAGAGCGCTTACTTGCTTCTCATTGCATGCTTTTCCTACAGTCTGTACACCACCGCCACCTTCCAGTCTATCCAGGCATTCACGGCACGATCCGTCTCTCTCTTGTCCTTTCATTTCTAATCAGAGTACCCGGTGAGACTTGAATGGTGTAAATCGTCCAGGTGTATTAAGACCCAACATAAACATCTTTTGGGAATTAAGGGAAGCCCGTAACTCTACAGAAATACCTCCACTAGCACTGTACGATCTGCAATTTATATTACGTATGTTGAACATAATCTTGCACGTAAAGACAGGTGAATGAAGCAGTTATTACTGTGTAGCTGAACATAATTTGTACAAAGAGGAACCATGATAGGAATGAGTGAAACCTCTCTCAGACATGCGTTACTGTTGAGGAAGTTATTGTCACCTTGATAATATTCATTTGAGCATCGAAATTGTAACACCTTTACCTCCAGTCCTTTTTTTTTTTTTTATTCATTTATCTTCGGTTTTTAAGAGTGCAGCGTTGCCATTATTGACTATAAAAGTTTTCTCCAATTACTGCATTTTCCGTTGCTTCCATTCTCTATAAGACCAAGTTTCACAAGTCCATCTAGCTCACTATCTGTGAGTATTTCCTCCTCAACATTACTTTAAAAGAAGTTCGCTATACCACGATCCCTTCATATAACTGGAAACCAAAGCCTCATGCCACTTCTACCAAAAGCATTTAATTATAGATCCGTTAATTTGAGTAACTAACCTACAGCATAGCGTCAGTAGGTTTATTCCTGGAAAGCTGGGTACTTTATCCCACCATAATGGCGTCTTTTACAAGCATGTAGGGGCTCATACTGCTCTCTGGTGCTGCCCGATGCATTTAAACACAAGGCATGACTCGTAGCAGCATATGGGTCAACTCCAGCAACTAAAAATTCTAAACAATCGTAGCAAAACTGTCAACATGAAGTGGACCTAAATGGGAACCTTTAGTTTAACGCTTTTTGCGCTGAGCTCTCGCCCGTCTCCCTTTGTAGGTGGTTAAAGGCAAGAGTAAATTCATTGGAGCACCTTTTGTTTATCACCTTGGTAACTGGCCTCCGTGGACGCCGAGATCCATATTCCGGTTTTCTCAGCATGCTTTTTGTGA
>NC_087195.1:10640985-10650985 GCF_035594125.1 Scylla paramamosain
ACAAAAGCCACACTTAGGTACAAGATTAGGCTTGAGAGAATGGATGATGCAAGAATAGCAAGGAAGGTGTACCTGTGGAATGAAAGTGGAAGCAAATGGAGGAAGAGGTGCATGAGAATGACAGACAGGAATGGATTACAAGTTGTGTGGGCGATAAGAATGGTTGGGAGGAATCAAAATGAGCGTGAATGGGTGGTAACAAGAGGAGGCAGAGTGAGAGCTGAATGGGATGTGAGAAAATGGAAGAATGAGATAGACAAAGAAATGAAATGTGTGGGACTGAATGAATGGAAGAATGAGATGGAAAGAAAGAAGACCCTGGAATGGTACAAGGAGAAAGAGGCCCCGAGGTATGAAAGGTGGTATGATGGAAGCCTGGGCGGTGATCTTCTCTTCCGAGCGAGGGCACAGTGTATGGATGTGAATGCAAGGAGTTACAGGTGGTCTGAGTCCCGCAGCAAAGTGTGCCAGATGTGTGACATGGGAGAGGATGAGACGGTGGAACATGTGGTGCTGGAGTGTGTGAAGTATGCCAGAGACAGGAATGAGGTGATGCAAGTGATACTGACTGAGTTAGGGCATGATAGGAATGAAAGAGTGGAGAAGACAGGAAAAGAATGGATGGTGTTGTTGCTGGGACTGTGTAGAGAGGCGAATGAAAGGATGATTGAGGCGGTGAAACAGTTTCTGCAGAGCATGTGGCGTGCCAGGTGTATGAACAATTAGGATAGAGGATGCTGTTCGTTTCTCTTTTTTTTTTTTTCCCTTTCTACAGGAGTTGCCGATCCAAAGGCCTGGCTCAGGAGTGGCCCTGTGCCACCAGTACCATCAAGATCAAGATCAAGATCAAGTTGCAGGGAGTGAGGGAGGCAGCCACAATTATCCATTATCATCGGCGACACCATGGCTCCTAAGAAGGTAACATGGCGACCATTTTACATTCATATCATCTGGCTATCAATAGACACAAGAATGGCGGCGGGGGATAGGTGTTAATAGGAAAAATTAGCAGATATATGATGGCGGTTGGCGGGGAAAGATCAAGTGATGGGTGATGCCGCGCCGTTATTAATTACACCTTTATTTAGCGATTTACAACCCACACGCCTGTCCGCCAGTAATGGGCAGGTGTGGCCGGCCATCTTGAGCCCTAAGGGACGAGGGGACAAGGGGAAATAAGAGAAATATGGCTCAAAATGCCTCATTTTATTTTCCCGACTTTGAACGAAATTTCACAAATCACTTTTTCATTTGTGGAATTGTGTGTGTGTGTGTGTGTGTGTGTGTGTGTGTGAGAGAGAGAGGGAGAGGGGAGGGGGCACCTGGGGGACGGAGGAGGGGGTGAGTTCGTAATTTTTTTTTTCTTTTTTATGTAGGAAGGACACTGGCCAAGGACAACAAAAATCCAATAAAAAAATATGTCCACTGAAATGTCAGTCCCATAAAAGGGTCAAAGCAGTGGTCAAAAATTGATGAATAAGTGTCTTGAAACCTCCCTCTTGAAGGAATTCAAGTCATAGGAAGGTGAAAATACAGAAGCAGGCAGGGAGTTCCAGAGTTTACCAGAGAAAGGGATGAATGATTGAGAATACTGGTTAACTCTTGCGTTAGAGAGGTGGACAGAATAGGGGTGAGAGAAAGAAGAAAGTCTTGTGCAGCGAGGCCGCGGAAGGAGGGGAGGCATGCAGTTAGCAGGATCAGAAGAGCAGTTAGCATGAAAACAGCGGTAAAAGACAGCTAGATATGCAACATTGCGGCGGTGAGAGAGAGGCTGAAGACAGTCAGTTAGAGGAGAGGAGTCGATGAGACGAAAAGCTTTTGATTCCACCCTGTCTAGAAGAGCAGTATGAGTGGAACCCCCCAGACACGTGAAGCATACTCCATACATGGACGGATAAGGCCCTTGTACAGAGTTAGCAGCTGGGGGGAGAGAAAAACTGGCGGAGACGTCTCAGAACGCCTGACTTCATAGAAGCTGTTTAAGCTAGAGATGAGATGTGAAGTTTCCATTTCAGATTATAAGTAAAGGACAGACCGAGGATGTTCAATGTAGTAGAGGGGGAGAGTTGAGTGTCATTGAAGACGAGGGGATAGTTGTCTGGAAGGTTGTGTCGAGCTGATAGATGGAGGAATTGAGTTTTTGAGGCATTGAACAATGCAAAGTTTGCTCTGCCCCAATCAGAAATTTTAGAAAGATCAGAAGTCAAACGTTCTGTGGCTTCCCTGCGTGATATGTTTACCTTCTGAAGGGTTGGACGTCTATGAAAAGACGTGGAAAAGTGCAGGGTGGTATCATCAGCATAAGAGTGGATAGGACAAGAAGTTTGCTTTAGAAGATCATTAATGAGTAATGAGAAGAGAGTGGGTGACAGGACGGAACCCTGGGGAACACCACTGTTAATAGATTTAGGAGAAGAACAGTGACCATCTACTACAGCAGCAATAGACGGTCAGAAAGGAAACTTGAGATGAAGTTACAGAGAGAAGGATAGAAACCGTAGGAGGGTAGTTTGGAAATCAAAGCTTTGTGCCAGACTCTATCAAAAGCTTTTGATATGTCCAAGGCAACAGCAAAAGTTTCACCAAAATCTCTAAAAGAGGATGACCAAGACTCAGTAAGGAAAGCCAGAAGATCACCAGTAGAGCGGCCTTGACAGAACCCATACTGGTGATCAGATAGAAGGTTGTGAAGTGATAGATGTTTAAGAATCTTCCTGTTGAGGATAGATTCAAAAACTTTAGATAGGCAGGAAATTAAAGCAATAGGACGGTAGTTTGAGGGATTAGAACGGTCACTCTTTTTAGGAACTCGTTGAATGTAAGGCAAGAAGGAAAGGTATATGTTGACAGACAGAGCTGAAAGAGTTTGACTAGGCAAGGTGCAAGCACGGAGGCACAGTTTCGGAGAACAATAGGAGGGACCCCATCAGGTCCATAAGCCTTCCGAGGGTTTAGGCCAGCGAGGGCATGGAAAACATCATTGCGAAGAATTTTAATACGTGGCATGAATTAGTCAGAGGGTGGAGGAGAGGGAGGAACATGACCAGAATCGTCCAAGGTAGAGTTTTTAGCAAAGGTTTGAGCGAAGAGTTCAGCTTTAGAAATAAATGTGATAGCAGTGGTGCCATCTAGTTGAAATAGAGGAGGGAAAGAAGAAGCAAAGTTATTGGAGATATTTTTGGCTAGATGCCAGAAATCACGAGGGGAGTTAGATCTTGAAAGGTTTTGACATTTTCTGTTAATGAAGGAGTTTTTGGCTAGTTGGAGAACAGACTTGGCATGATTCCGGGCAGAAATATAAAGTGCATGAGATTCTGGTGATGGAAGGCTTAAGTACCTCATGTGGGCCACCTCTCTATCATGTATAGCACGAGAACAAGCTGTGTTAAACAAAGGTTTAGAAGATTTAGGACGAGAAAAAGAGTGAGGAATGTACGCCTCCATGCCAGACACTATCACCTCTGTTATGCGTTCAGCACACAAAGACGGGTCTCTGACATGGAAGCAGTAGTCATTCCAAGGAAAATCAGCAAAATACCTCCTCAGGTCCCCCCAGCTAGCAGAGGCAAAACGCCAGAGGCACCTTCGCTTAGGGGAATCCTGAGGAGGGATTGGAGCAATAGGACAAGATAAAGATATGAGATTGTGATCGGAGGAGCCCAACGGAGAAGAAAGGGTGACAGCATAAGCAGAAGGATTAGAGGTCAGGAAAAGGTCAAGAATGTTGGGCGTATCTCCAAGACGGTCAGGAATACGAGTAGGGTGTTGCACCAATATCTCTAGGTCATGGAGGATAGCAAAGTTGTAGGCTAGTTCACCAGGATGGTCAGTGAAGGGAGAGGAAAGCCAAAGCTGGTGGTGAACATTGAAGTCTCCAAGAATGGAGATTTCTGCTAAAGGGAAGAGGGTCGGAATGTGCTCCACTTTGGAAGTTAAGTAGTCAAAGAATTTCTTATGGTCAGAGGAGTTAGGTGAGAGGCATACAGCACAGATAAATTTACTATGAGAGTGACTCTGTAGTCGTAGCCAGATGGTGGAAAACTCGGAAGATTCAAGAGCGTGGACACGAGAGCAGGTTAAGTCATTGCGCACATAAACGCAGCATCCAGCTTTGGATCGAAAATGAAGATAGAGAAAGTAGGAGGGAACAGAAAAGGGGCTACTGTCAGTTGCCTCAGACACCCGAGTTTCAGTGAGGAAAAGAAGATAAGGTTTAGAAGAGGAGAGGTGGTGTTCTACAGATTGAAAATTAGATCTTAGACCGCGAATGTTGCAGAAGTTAATGAAGAAAAAGTTGAGGGGGGTGTCGAGACACTTAGGGTCGTCGACAGAAAGGCAGTCCGACCTGGCGACATTTATGGTCCCCTCCCCAGATGGGGACTCCGAGGCTGGTGTAGGAGTCGCCATGATGATTTTAAAATTTTTGAATGAAGGATGTGTATGTTATTAGGTGCTTGTAGTTTTGTGTGGAGGAAGAGAGTTGTGAATTGTTCATGTTGACAAGTAGTTGGGTTTAGGAAGGGGGATAAAAACCCAGGGAGGATTTAGGATTCTTTTAATCTCTAACGTTTCGGCTGAATAGCCATCCTCAGAGAGACTGATTTACATGAGTGAAAACACACTATTTATAACAACATACAAAATTTTCTCATTTGACATTCGTACAGAGTATTGCCATCCTGGCGTGTACCTCACCTAATTTTATTTTCCTAGTCAGGTGGCATTATCCGCCTACGTGACGAGCCTTTACTGGCGGTTTTCCTTGTACCTGACCTGAGGGCCAATCTGGCGGAATTACCCACCCACCTGATTAAACCTTCTCTGTGGTTAATGACTTCCCTAGTTGCTATGAGGGCTGCCTCTATAGCTTTTCTCATTCTTTTCTTCAATCCAACTTTAATTTCTTTAGCCTCTTCCCATTTTGGTAGGTGTTTACATTTTTCTATGTGCAATACAAGGGAGTTTGATGTGTTGTGTTTTAAAACATCTCTCCTATGCTCTGTTATTCTTGTTTTAAGTCCCCTGCCTGTTTCTCCTATGTATTGCTTAGAACATAAGAACATAAGAAATAAGGGAAGCTGCAAGAAGCGACCAGGCTTACACGTGGCAGTCCCTGTATGAAACACTCCTACCTATTTCCATCTGTTATCCCCATCCATAAACTTGTCCAATCTTCTCTTAAAGCTCTCTAGTGTCCTAGCACTAACTACATGATTACTGAGTCCGTTCCACTCATCTACCACTCTATTTGAGAACCAATTTTTTCCTATCTCCTTCCTAAACCTAAATTTTTCAAGCTTGAACCCGTTATTTCTTGTTCTACCCTGGTTGCTGATCCTAAGAATTTTGCTTACATCTCCCTTGTTATAACCCTTATACCACTTAAAGACTTCTATCAGGTCCCCTCTTAACCTACGTCTCTCTAGAGAATGTAAATTTAACCGCTTCAACCTCGCTTCGTAAGGAATACTCCTCATCCCCTGTATCCTTTTAGTCATTCTCCTCTGTACTGATTCTAATAGACCTATATCTTTCCTGTAATGTGGGGACCAGAACTGCACAGCGTAGTCTAGATGAGGTCTGACCAGCGCCAAGTATAACTTTAATATTACTTCCGGCCTTCTACTTTTAACACTCCTAAAAATGAATCCTAGTACCCTGTTTGCCTTGTTTCTGGCTTCTATGCATTGTTTCCCTAGACGGAGTTCAGAGCTAACTATAACTCCTAAATCTTTCTCGTACCCTGTACCTACCAGAGTTTGGGTGTTTAATGTGTACCTATTGTGTGGGTTTCCTCTACCTACGCTAAGCACTTTGCATTTATTGATATTAAATTGCATTTGCCATCTTTCCGTCCATTCATTCATTCTATCTAAGTCTGTCTGCAAGGCGATGGCATCCGCCTCTGACCTAATTAATCTACCTATCTTTGTGTCATCCGCAAATTTACTAACATCGCTACTAATTCCACTATCCAAGTCATTGATATATAAAAGAAATAATAATGGCACTAATACTGATCCCTGTGGCACCCCACTAATGACATGACCCCACTCGGATTTCGAGCCGTTTATTAGCACTCTCTGTCGCCTGTTACCAAGCCATGACCCTATCCAACCTAACACCTTCCCATCTATCCCGTGCGCCCTAACCTTTCTCAGGAGCCTTTGATGGGGCACCTTGTCGAATGCTTTACTAAAGTCCAGATATAAGATATCATAACTATCACCATTATCTACTGCCTCGTACACCTTACTGTAAAAACTTAACAAGTTTGTCAGGCAAGACTTCCCCTTCGTGAAGCCATGCTGTGACTGATTTATCAAGTTATGTTTGTCTAAATGTTCCCTAATGTTCCTGGCTATTATTGACTCTAACATTTTACCTACAACTGAAGTTAAGCTGACAGGTCTATAATTAGACGCTAAAGTTTTATCCCCTTTCTTAAAGATGGGGTACTACATTAGCCTGCCTCCACATTACTGGTACCTCACCCGACTCCAGTGATTTCCTAAAGACAGAAACTAACGGTTCACTAATAATCTTTTTACATTCCTTCAGTACTCTGGGATATATTTCATCAGGTCCTGGTGACTTGAACTTTTTTAGCCTATCTATCTCCTGCTCCACTATCTCCCTAATTATGGAAATATCCGTCAGCTTCTCATACTCATCTGCTCTAAACACCTGTTCACTATCTGGCATATCCTGCATGTTTTCCTGAGTGAAGACAGTTAAAAAATAATCATTCAGAAGTTTACTAATCTCCTCCCCAGAACTAACCAGCTCCCCATCTGCTGCCTTTAATGGACCTACAGTATCCTTATTTTTCGTCCTGTATACCTGCTTTGTACAACCTTTGCATGGTATGCTGTACACTACGCTGTTATTATTAACAAGTCCGGTCTTTTAGTCCTCGTTACCTCACCAATTTTCTCTCCCGCTAATGTTGCTATTTTTAATCCTGTTTTAGATAAATATTTATTAATTATAGAAGCCTTGTCCGAATTTGGTACACATATATACCTCTCTCTTTCGCTAGTTGTACAGGGATCTTTATTCTCTTTGTTTTCACTTGTTATTTTCTTTGCCTTATTCTTAAGCCTAACAAGGAGCCCTTCAGGATAACCCAGCTTTTTGAAAGTTGATATAATGATATTTCTTGCTCTAGGAAGTTGTTGCTGCAAATTCTGAACGCTCTTAAGTAAAAACCAATAATCACACCAGATTTGACCCTCATGCTGTGGGCTGAAAGGTAGTGAATGAAATCGTCCTTATTGGTGGGTTTTCTGTAAACAGAAAAACTGACTCCTTCTTCTTCCCTCCAGATTACCGTATCTAGGAAAGGTAATCTATTGTCTTGTTCCTCTTCCACCGTAAATTGGATAACCTTATGGACTTTGTTAAGCAATGTTAACTTATTATTTATATTCGTGCCCTTTGGGACTATAACTAGCACATCATCAACATACCTAAGCCATGTTGAGCCTCTACTCATTATTCTTATAAAGTTATCAGTCTCTAGTGTTTCCATATACAAACATGCCATAACAGCACTTAGAGGGGATCCCATGGCCAGTCCCTTATGTTGTGAGTACTCTTGTCCCTCGAAAGTGAAGGCACCAAATTTAACACAAAGCTCAACAAGATTGATGTAGTCCTCCCTCGGGATCGGTAAATTTTCTTCGTTGATGTCTCCAGATGCCCTTTTTACCGCTTCTATCGCTCCTTCCACGGGGACGTTGGTGAATAAGGACTTCACGTCGAAGCTCGCCATCTTCTTGTCTTTAGAGGGCAGGCTGTGACTGCCCCCTTGTGTTGTGAGACACAAAGGGAAACGTTCAGTGAGGTCACAGCTGGGTTTAATGATAAGTTCACAGCACCCCCTGAACAGTGATTTAGACCTCACTGGGAGTAATTATCGTTTCGGCAGGTGTCTACTGCCTCCTCCTACGTTAAGTGCTTGTTTGTTTGTTTGTTGGTTAAGATATATCGATTTTTTTTTCACTTCAGTTTTTTTTTTTCAGTTTTATCTTTGAATATTTGTTTGTTTGTTTGTCCTCCTCTTCCTCTTCCTCCTCTTCCTTTCATCTAGACCTCTTCTCCCTTCCCATCTCCTCCTCCTCCTCCTCCTCCTCTTCCTTTCATCTAGACCTCTTCTCCCTTCCCATCTCCTCCTCCTCCTCCTCCTCCTCCTCCTCCTAGCCCAACCAACCCTAACCCCCACTCTCACTCTCTCCCAACAGACGGACCCCGATGACAGCGTGGTGAGCGAGGAGGGGGGGAGGAGTCAACCAGCGGAGGGGGGAGAGCACGACCCCTAATTTGAACCAGTGGTGACCTTGCTGGAAGTCTTCGTGGTCAGCGATGATGACCAGGAGGAGGAAATGATAAGATTGTGAGTTTCTAGGTCAGGTCAGGTCAAGTTGGTAATTTTTTTCTGAGTTTTTTTTTATTGTTTTATTATCTTATTGATAAATGTTGCTGGTAATTTTGATGTTTCTTGTTGTTAGGTCAGGTCAGGTCAGGTCAGGTCAAGTATTGATGGCAACTTTGCTGTTTTATCATTGTTGGGTCAGGTCAGGTTTTCTTATTGCAGATAAGCTATTATTATTATTATTATTATTATTATTATTATTATTATTACTATTGTTGGTATTATTATTATTATTATTATTATTATCATTATTATTGTCTTCTCAATCTCTCTTTTCTTTCTTCTTACCTCCTCCTCCTCCTCCTCCTCCTCCTCCTCCTCCTCCTCCTCCTCCTCATACTTCACCTAACCCCTCTTCATTTTATTAACCTAACCTAACATGCAGACCGTGCCAACCTAACCTAACCTCCCTCCCCAACAGGTGGTGCAAGCTGTTTTGTTACCACACCTCCGAGTCGCCCCCACAATGAAAGGAACAAGGCATGGGGGACATTAAGATTCTGAGGAACAAGCAGAAGGCTGTAAGTGGTTGGGTTAGGTTTGTGTGTGTGTGTGTGTGTGTGTGTGTGTGTGTGTGTGTGTGTGTGTGTCTAAATCTGGGGTAGGTTAGGTTAGATTAAGTTATGTCTGTGTGTGTGTGTGTGTGTGTGTGTGTGTGTGTGTGTGTGTGTGTGTGTGTGTGTGTGTGTGTGTGTGTGTGTAAATCTGGGGTAGGTTAGGTTGGTTTGGTTAAATTAAGTTAGATTAAATTGTGTGTGTGTGTGTGTGTGTGTGTGTGTGTGTGTGTGTGTGTGTGTGTGTGTGTGTGTGTGTCAGTGGGCCATTTTCACAGTCACTTGATAATGTCTCTCTCTCTCAGTGGGGATCTGGTATTTCCTGTCATGAATCGCCTCGTTTTGTCCAATAAGAGGGCTCCAGCTCTCCAGCATTACCAGATCAGGGGTTTTCCTTTTGTTATAATTGCTACCAAGTTAGGGATCGCTGACACCATGAAAATGACTGCGAAATCGGACTGAGGTGTTGGTAATGCTTGTTGACGGTTTGGTAAGACTCTTGTTGGAGACATTATCAAGTGACTGTGAAAATGGCCCACTGACACACACACACACACACACACACACACACACACACACACACACACACACACACACACACACACACACACACACACACACACACACACACACACACACACACACACACAATTTAATCTAACTTAATTTAACCAAACCAACCTAACCTAACCTACCCCAGATTTACACACACACACACACACACACACACACACACACACACACACACACACACACACACACACAGACACAGCTGAGAGAGAGAGAGAGAGACAGAGAGAGAGAGAGAGAGAGAGAGAGAGAGAGAGAGAGAGAGAGAGAGAGAGAGAGAGAGAGAGAGAGAGAGAGAGAGAGAGAGAGAGAGAGAGATATTGAAATAACATCACGGGTGCCTCGAACAAGCCTTTTATCCACCAACTGCAAACAGAATTACTTTTTTTTTATTTAAATTGTTGCCTGTGTAACATTCACCAAACTCTCTTTGCCCACC
>NC_087195.1:10655985-10675985 GCF_035594125.1 Scylla paramamosain
TCTCTCTCTCTCTCTCTCTCTCTCTCTCTCTCTCTCTCTCTCTCTCTCTCTCTCTCTCTCTCTCTCTCTCTCTCTCTCTCTCTCTCTCTCTCTCTCTCTCTCTCTCTCTCTCTCTCTCTCTCTCTCTCTCTCTCTCTCTCTCTCTCTCTCTCTCTCTCTCTCTCTCTCTCTCTCTCTCTCTCTCTCTCTCTCTCTCTCTCTCTCTCTCTCTCTCTCTCTCTCTCTCTCTCTCTCTCTCTCTCTCTCTCTCTCTCTCTCTCTCTCTCTCTCTCTCTCTCTCTCTCTCTCTCTCTCTCTCTCTCTCTCTCTCTCTCTCTCTCTCTCTCTCTCTCCGTTCCTGCCTCAGAATCCTCTCGTCATTTCCCTCCCGCATCTCCCCCACATCAAAGCAGGACTCAAAAACACCAAGGGAATAAAAAATATCCTGCATCAGGAATTTCAGAAGGGCCCAGAGCTCTGTCAGGCTATTCTGCAAGGCTGTCCCAGTCAGCAGCAGCCGGTTCATTGGGGGAAAGGTGTTCAGGGACCTGTAACGAGGGAAGGATGAATTAGGTTAGGGTCCATTTTGGGGATTTTCAAGGGTGTTTTTATGGTTCTAGTGGCAGATTAATGAGATTTCTGCATTGCTTACTAGAGAAATACTCTTTTAAAAGGCTCTAGATGACGTGGCAAGGATTTTTAAAGTTCCAGTGACAGATTACCAACATTTCTGCATTACTAACAGGAGAAGCACCCTTGAGAACCCTGCTACCTTTATTTAAAAAGCTGTAGTTGAAGTTACTGGGGTTTTTAAGCTTGTTTTTAAGGTTCTAGTGACAGATTAACAAAATTTCTGCATTATTAACAGGAGAAACATTGTTTTAAAAGGCTCTAGTTGAAACTGTAAGGATTTTCAAGGATGTTTTTATGGTTCTAGTGACAGATTAACAATATTTCTGCATTAACAGGAGAAACACCCTTTTAAAAGTTGAAGTTGTAAGGGTTTTCAATAGCGTTTTTATGGTTCTACTGACGGATTAACCACATTTTTACATTCCAAAGGCTCTAGTTGAACTTGTAAGGGTTTTCAAGAGTGTTTTCAAGGTTCTAATGACAGATTTACCACATTTCTACATTCCAAAGGTTCTAGTTGAAGTTATAAGGGTTTTCAAGAGTGTTTTTAAGGTTCTAGTGACAGATTAAAAACACAGTCTCTCTCTCTCTCTCTCTCTCTCTCTCTCTCTCACATACACACACACACACCCCCTCACACTCTCCCACACTCACTTGATCAGCCTACACTTGAGGTTCTTGAGTCTGTGTCCCTCGTCCACACACGAGTATCTCCTGGTGTGCTGCTGGAGAGCCCTGACATCCCTGATGGCCACCTGTAGGAGTTAGGAGCAGTTAGGGGCAGACAGGAGCAGGGAGACATATTAAAGTTATCAAAAAAAAAACAAAAAACACCCTTAAACATCCAAAAAACACACCAAAGCACCCCAAACACATAAAAATAACTGACACACTCTGACACACCAAAAACTGCTAAGAAAACACCCCAAAACATCCTTAAACACCCCAATCCCATCAAAACAGCCAACACACACCAAAAACACTCCAAACACATCACAACACCCCTGACACACCCCAACACACACCAAAAAAAAAAAAAAAAAAACACATTTTTTCCCACCAAAACACTCCCAAATGCCCTAAAACTTAGCAAACCTACCTTTAAACACCCCCAAACACCCCAAAAAACAAAATTACACACACCAAAACACTCTAACACACCCCAAAAGTATCCTAAAGCACCCCAAAATACCCCAAAATACCCAAAAACACTCCAAAACACCAAAAAAATATGCCAAAAACACCCAGAAAACACGAACTACCCTTAAACACACCAAAAACACCCAAATGAACTCACAGACTATCCTTCAACCCCAAAAACATTCCAAAACACCCAAATAAACACAAATTACCTTTAAACACCCCAAAATCACCCCACAACAACTCCCTTGACACCCCAACACACCCAATCTCACCTCATAGGACGTCATAACGACAGGCAGGACTCGGACAGGGCACCCTTCCCCTTCCACAGCCCTTCTGATCAGCTCTCTCTTCTCCACTCTCTCACTCTCCAACCCGTGGTACAGCAGCGTGGGAATCTGTGGGGAGAGAGAGAGAGAGAGAGAGAGAGAGAGAGAGAGAGAGAGAGAGAGAGAGAGAGAGAGAGAGAGAGAGAGAGAGACCCCCCAAAAAACACTCCCACACCCTCTCGCCCTCTCTTGTACACTCACCAATAATCAAGAAAACCCATCTAGCTGGTAACTTCTCAAAACTCCATTTCTGAAGAGCTTAGGCTGGGCCACTCTTGTTACCTCCTCTTCTTGTGGCTTGTTGATCCCCTCTGTGTGCCTCTTGACTGTCTGTTGGGGGGAGGAGGGGTGAGTGGGGGTGTGGGTGAGAGGTGAAGGGCTGTGAGGAGTGTTTTGGGATGTTTGGGGGTGTTTTGGTGGGTTATTGAGTGTTTTGAGTGTGTTTGGGTAGGTTTAATGGTGTTTTTGGATATTTTGGGGTGTTTTTGTGGTGTTTTGTGTGTGGGTGTGTGTGTGTGTGTGTGTGTTGTGGAATATAAAACTATTTACTTATATTAGAGAGAGAGAGAGAGAGAGAGAGAGAGAGAGAGAGAGAGAGAGAGAGAGAGAGAGAGAGAGAGAGAGAGAGAGGGAGAGAGGGAGACTGACTGACCTTTGTTCCTGTGAATTTTCCTCTCTCTCTCTCTCTCTCTCTCTCTCTCTCTCTCTCTCTCTCTCTCTCTCTCTCTAATATAAGTAAATAGTTTTATATTTATTTTTATTTTATATTTATATTTATATATAAATAAATAAATAAATAAATAAATGAGAGAGAGAGAGAGAGAGAGAGAGAGAGAGAGAGAGAGAGAGAGAGAGAGAGAGAGAGAGAGAGAGAGAGAGAGAGAGAGAGAGAGAGAGAGAGAGAATTGTAAGTTTTAAATCCTAGACACATCCTCTCTCTCTCTCTCTCTCTCTCTCTCTCTCTCTCTCTCTCTCTCTCTCTCTCTCTCTCTCTCTCTCTCTGTAAAGCAAATTCTAATTATTGTTTGGTTAAGTTAGTCAACACACACACACACACACACACACACACACACACACACACACACACACACACACACACACACACACACACACACACACTTTGTCCAAGGTATGCTGCATCTCTCTCTCTCTCTCTCTCTCTCTCTCTCTCTCTCTCTCTCTCTCTGTGGGCAGGTGGAGTGACTTGCTGGGGCGAGCTGGGGAGGGGGCAGGGGCCGTCCTGTCCGTAAGGGGGGATGCTGGTATCTGTGTGTGTTGGGGGTGGGGGTGGGAGACAGAGAGATAGAGGTCATTATTTGGGTGTGTTAGGTTTGGTTACATTAAGTTAGGTTAGGTTTGAGCGAGTTTGTTTGTGAGGTCATGTTAGGTCAGGTCAACCCTTATACTTACCATTTGACAATCTGGTGAGCTGTACCTCTGCCCCCTCCCTCAGTGGTGGTGGTGGTGGTGGCACAGCGGAGGGTAGCCTGCTGTGGGATCAGGTGCTGTGTGACCTCTGCCGTCTGCAATGAAGGACAGGTCATTAGTTAACTGTGTTGTGATCCAAGCTGACATGACCAGACCTGACCTAACACAGGGCAGATTACACTTATTACCTCTCCCTCCTTCCCTCTTGTTATCCCCCCTTCCTTCCCTCCCTCCCTCCACAGCCTGCACGTCTTGATATATATAGGCCTACTGCAGCACCACCCAGGCCTATGGTGAGTAGAGAGCAAAGACATACACAAAAAACTCAGAATGGTGCCTCTGAATGCCGTGTGCTGTGCTGTTAAACAATAAATAAATAATGACAAGTTAAAATAATATACAGATTAACTCAACATAGGCCTAAAAATTACCCACAAAAATACCGTTTCGTCCAGAGTTGAGAGAATAGCAAAACTGTTGAAAAAAATCTTATCCATATTTCTCTTTTAAATAAACATGGCGCTAAAAAATATCCCTTATGATCTTGCAGGGAAGGTCAGGTTAGTGTCCCTTAACGAGGGGCAGGGGGGAGATCCACAAGGGCGCGTCGAAGGCTAGGTCAGAAAATTTTCGTGGGTGATTTAAGTGTAAACGAGAAAAAAAAATTCCTTAAAGTAGATTTATCTCGTAACTAAGCACACACACACACACACACACACACACACACACACACACACACACACACATTCAACCACTACAGGCAACACAAGAGAGGTGTCACTGGCTGCACAGGGAAGCAATTTACGTGAAGTCTAAAATGTCTATAGAAGGCTGGCGTTCCGTGTGGCGCGCGCACGACCAACACACAGCAACACCATTTTTCAAGAGTAAATATGTATTGTATCTTATTCAGCACCATCTCAGCCACTCACCTTCTCGTATTTGGTGGTGCCTGCGTGTGCCTGGGTGTCTGTATGTGTGGTGGCAGTCGTCACAGCCAGTATCTTGCCCTACACGAGCAACATGCTAGGTACAAGCTCACCGCTGGTTCACGTTTTTAGCGCAAATATCTGGCCCGTCTCATTTCCCAGGGACGGTTTCTTTTTTTCTTTTTTTTCTTTCTTTTTTTTTTTTTACTAATTACACTACTTTATATATATATATATATATATATATATATATATATATATATATATATATATATATATATATATATATATATATATATATATATATATATATATATATATATATATCGGTATTTTATAGGTTATAATAATTAAGAAATGTTATATTATTCGTTATCCATTGGGTTTATCTTACATTAGTGTCAAGGTACCAAATCCTATAAAATTCTACATATATTTTATTTCCTTTTTTTTCCGATTTACACTTTTTTTTCTAATATTTCCCAATGTAAAATAACGTTATATATTTAAAAGACTTCGTACTAGTTATTATTTACCAAAGGTACCCTCAAATGGTGAAGTTATAACGCGACCGTCCCTTCCTCAACACTGTACCAAGGTCGTCATTACGCAATGTTTACAGCTTAGGAGTTATCTATGACAAAATGACGCAAGGTAAGTGGAAGTTATGCTGAGAGTGACCGTGTGTTGCTGGGGTGAAGCGGTGTTTTATGGAGATGTAAGGGTCTCTCTCTCTCTCTCTCTCTCTCTCTCTCTCTCTCTCTCTCTCTCTCTCTCTCTCTCTCTCTCTCTCTCTCTCTCTCTCTCTCTCTCTCTCTCTCTCTTTTCCTTCCGTACTGTTTCCTCCGTCCCCTTCGATCTCCCTTTACATACCCTCCCTCCCTCCCTCCCCCTCCTCAATATTTCCCTTTTCAAACACTTCTCACCGCTTTTTTCCCCCTTCTTCCTCCCTTCGTTTCCCTCCATTTCCTCTCCCCATCCGTATTTCCCCATGAACCTAAATTCTCCTTCCTTCTTTCCCTCTTTTCATTCATTTTTCCCGCTTATTTCTTTTTCCCTCTATTTCCTCTCCTTCCGCTTCTGTCTATTTATTTCCCTTCCTGATTTGCATTTCATTCTATATCTTATCCTGTTTTTCCTCTCCTTCTCTCTTTCGTCTGTCAATTTAATATTTCTACATTTCATTCTAATTCTTTCCTATTTTTTTTCTTTTTCTCGCTTTCGTTAAGGAAAGAGTACAAAGGAACAGTAAAAATGAGTAGAAAGGGTTAAAAAAGATTAGATCTTAGATTAGATTAGTAGGAAGGGTTAAGAAGTAGAAAAGGAGCAGAAGAGCAGAGGATAGTAAAAAAAAAATAGAAAGTGAAGAAAGAGTAGAAAAGAATAGAAGAAAGTAAATAAGAGCAGAAAGAAAGTTTGGAACAGGAAAAAAAATGGTTACGATATAGACGATAAATAAAAGAAAACGAAAAAAAAAATTAGTACTGCAGGAACAAAACAAACAAGGAAACAATAGAAAGAAAACTTGGGAAAGGAAGAAAGAGAATGTTACGAAATACGAACGATGGAAAAAAAGGACGAAAGTTGAAATATAGGAATTAAAAAATTTAATCCATGTTTGTTTCCTTTCTCGTTAAAGAAAAAAAAATAATAAAGAATCGTATCCGGATTACAACACGTACTGAACGGGATCGTAAACTAGGGTTGTGTAACGGGACTGGCAGAGGAGGAGGAGGAGGAGGAAAGAAAAACAGAACACGTATGAGGAGCGAATATGGAGAGAGAGAGAGAGAGAGAGAGAGAGAGAGAGAGAGAGAGAGAGAGAGAGAGAGAGAGAGAGAGAGAGAGAGAGAGAGAGAGAGAGAGAGAGAGAGAGAGAGAGACCAAAACAATTTCAAACACCTAATAATTTTCCCTGCTCTATTTCCACCTAACATTCTCCCTCCTCCGCTAAAAAAAAAAGTACCCTAATTTCACTCCCCCCAAAAAACAACCCTAATAACCCTGATAACCTACCCGACATATTTCCCTCCCAAATTTCCCTCTCCCCATTCTTCCTGACCATTACCTCTTTCCCCCGACAATTGACTTCTTTCCTTCCCTGTCAAGGAGAATTAAATACGGTTTCCAGCTATACGAGATAAATGGTAGGGGAAAAAAAGGAAAAAAGGGAAAAATAAAGGAAAATTACCCTTAAGCCGAACTAATGCGAGATTCAAGTCTGTCCTTCAGAAACCCATCCTGAAGGAGGAGGAGGAGGAGGAGGAGGAGGAGGGATGATGATGATAAATGAGAGAAAATAAAAATAAGGGGTTTGCGTAACTAAGCCAGAGAGAGAGACACAGAGAGAGAGAAAGAGAGAGAGAGAGAGAGAGAGAGAGAGAGAGAGAGAGAGAGAGAGAGAGAGAGAGAGAGAGAGAGAGAGAGAGAGAGAGAAAGCTTTAAATTTACGTACACGACTAGTCTCTCTCTCTCTCTCTCTCTCTCTCTCTCTCTCTCTCTCTCTCTCTCTCTCTGTAATAATGAAGGAAAGACAGTTGGAGCAATGGCTGTAGTAGTAGTAGTAGTAGTGGTGGTGGTGGTAGCAGTAGTGGCAGCAGCAGCAGCAGCAGCAGTAGTAGTAGTAGTAGTAGTGGTAGCAGTAGTAGTAGTAGTAGTAATAGTAGTAGTAGTAGTAATGGTGGTGATGGTGGTAGTAGTAGTATTTATTGTTTTGTTCCAGTCTAGAAGCAGTAATAGCAATAGCTACGGTGATGGTGGTAACAGTAGTAGTAGTAGTAGTAGGTGGTGGTGGTGGTGGTGGCGGTAGAGTTTACCAAGCAAACGGTGGTGGGATGGCTGGCTGTTGGTGGTGGTGGTGGCAGCGGAAGGCAAATTTTAATTACCCAGTGATTAAGGGAGGCACAAGCTTCCAGAAGGCGGCAGGCTGACTACACTCCGACTGACACACACACACACACACACACACACACACACACACACACACACACACACACTGAGCTGAAAGGAGACAGAATTTACAAATAAGAGATAGGATGACACGCACACAAGGTTCACAAGAGATGGAAGGACTAAACAAACAACAAGGGATACGAATGTGCGAAAAACAGTGTGTGTGTGTGTGTGTGTGTGTGTATCCAAGCAGTATAGTATTGAAGGGAAAAAAGAAACAGTATTGTGATAATTTATAAAGAATGCGACACTACCAGCCCCCCCCCAAAAAAAAAAAAAAATAAATAAATAAATAAAAAAAAATAAGAATATATATATATATATATATATATATATATATATATATATATATATATATATATATATATATATATATATATATATATATATATATATATATATATATATATATATATATATATATATATATATATATATATATATATATATATATATATATATATATATATATATTTTTTTTTTTTTTTTTTTTTTTTATGTAGGAAGGATACTGGCCAAGGGCAACAAAAATCTAATAAAAAAAATGCCCACTGAAATGCCAGTCCCTAAAAGGGTCAAACCAGTGGTCAAAAATTGGTGGATAAGTGTCTTGAAACCTCCCTCTTGAAGGAATTCAAGTCATAGGAAGGTGGAAATACAGAAGCAGGCAAGGAGTTCCAGAGTTTACCAGAGAAAGGGATGAATGATTGAGAATACTGGTTAACTCTTGCGTTAGAGAGGTGGACAGAATAGGAGTGAGAGAAAGAAGAAAGTCTTGTGCAGCGAGGCCGCGGAAGGAGGGGAGGCATGCAGTTAGCAAGATCAGAAGAGCAGTTAGCATGAAAATAGCGGTAGAAGACAGCAAGAGATGCAACATTGCGGCGGTGAGAGAGAGGCTGAAGACAGTCAGTTAGAGGAGAGGAGTTGATGAGACGAAAAGCTTTTGATTCCACCCTGTCTAGAACAGCAGTATGAGTGGAACCCCCAGACATGTGAAGCATACTCCATACATGGACGGATAAGGCCCTTGTACAGAGTTAGCAGCTGGGGGGTGAGAAAAACTGGCGGAGACGTCTCAGAACACCTAACTTCATAGAAGCCGTTTTAGCTAGAGATGAGATGTGAAGTTTCCAGTTCAGATTATAAGTAAAGGACAGACCGAGGATGTTCAGTGTAGAAGAGGGGGACAGTTGAGTGTCATTGAAGAAGAGGGGATAGTTGTCTGGAAGATTGTGTCGAGTTGATAGATGGAGGAATTGAGTTTTTGAGGCATTGAACAATACCAAGTTTGCTCTGCCCCAATCAGAAATTTTAGAAAGATCAGAAGTCAGGCGTTCTGTGGCTTCCCTGCGTGATATGTTTACCTCCTGAAGGGTTGGACGTCTATGAAAAGACGTGGAAAAGTGCAGGGTGGTATCATCAGCATAGGAGTGGATAGGACAAGAAGTTTGGTTTAGAAGATCATTAATGAATAATAAGAAGAGAGTGGGTGACAGGACAGAACCCTGAGGAACACCACAGTTAATAGATTTAGGAGAAGAACAGTGACCGTCTACCACAGCAGCAATAGAACGGTCAGAAAGGAAACTTGAGATGAAGTTACAGAGAGAAGGATAGAAACCATAGGAGGGTAGTTTGGAAATCAAAGCTTTGTGCCAGACTCTATCAAAGGCTTTTGATATGTCCAAGGCAACAGCAAAAGTTTCACCAAAGTCTCTAAAAGAGGATGACCAAGACTCAGTAAGGAAAGCCAGAAGATCACCAGTAGAGCGTCCTTGACGGAACCCATACTGGCGATCAGATAGAAGGTTGTGAAGTGATAGATGTTTAAGAATCTTCCTGTTGAGGATAGATTCAAAAACTTTAGATAAGCAGGAAATTAAAGCAATAGGACGGTAGTTTGAGGGATTAGAACGGTCACCCTTTTTAGGAACAGGTTGAATGTAGGCAAACTTCCAGCAAGAAGGAAAGGTAGATGTTGACAGACAGAGCTGAAAGAGTTTGACTAGGCAAGGTGCAAGCACGGAGGCACAGTTTCGGAGAACAATAGGAGGGACCCCATCAGGTCCATAAGCCTTCTGAGGGTTTAGGCCAGCGAGGGCATGGAAAACATCATTACGAAGAATTTTAATACGAGGCATGAAGTAGTCAGAGGGTGGAGGAGAGGGAGGAACAAGCCCAGAATCGTCCAAGGTAGAGTTTTTAGCAAAGGTTTGAGCAAAGAGTTCAGCTTTAGAAATAGATGTGATAGCAGTGGTGCCATCTGGTTGAAGTAGAGGAGGGAAAGAAGAAGAAGCAAAGTTATTGGAGATATTTTTGGCTAGATGCCAGAAATCACGAGGGGAGTTAGATCTTGAAAGGTTTTGACATTTTCTGTTAATGAAGGAGTTTTTGGCTAGTTGGAGAACAGACTTGGCATGGTTCCGGGCAGAAATATAAAGTGCATGAGATTCTGGTGAAGGAAGGCTTAAGTACCTTTTGTGGGCCACCTCTCTATCATGTATAGCACGAGAACAAGCTGTGTTAAACCAAGGTTTAGAAGGTTTAGGACGAGAAAAAGAGTGAGGAATGTACGCCTCCATGCCAGACACTATCACCTCTGTTATGCGCTCAGCACACAAAGACGGGTCTCTGACACGGAAGCAGTAGTCATTCCAAGGAAAATCAGCAAAATACCGCCTCAGGTCCCCCCAACTAGCAGAGGCAAAACGCCAGAGGCACCTTCGCTTAGGGGGATCCTGAGGAGGGATTGGAGTGATAGGACAAGATAAAGATATGAGATTGTGATCGGAGGAGCCCAACGGAGAAGAAAGGGTGACAGCATAAGCAGAAGGATTAGAGGTCAGGAAAAGGTCAAGAATGTTGGGCGTATCTCCAAGACGGTCAGGAATACGAGTAGGGTGTTGCACCAATTGCTCTAGGTCATGGAGGATAGCAAAGTTGTAGGCTAGTTCACCAGGATGGTCAGTGAAGGGAGAGGAAAACCAAAGCTGGTGGTGAACATTGAAGTCTCCAAGAATGGAGATCTCTGCAAAAGGGAAGAGGGTCAGAATGTGCTCCACTTTGGAAGTTAAGTAGTCAAAGAATTTCTTATAGTCAGAGGAGTTAGGAGAGAGGTATACAGCACAGATAAATTTAGTATGAGAATGACTCTGTAGTCGAAGCCAGATGGTGGAAAACTCGGAAGATTCAAGAGCGTGGGCACGAGAGCAGGTTAAGTCATTGCGCACATAAACGCAGCATCCAGCTTTGGATCGAAAATGAGGATAGAGAAAGTAGGAGGGAACAGAAAAGGGGCTACTGTCAGTTGCCTCAGACACCTGAGTTTCAGAGTGTATATATATATATATATATATATATATATATATATATATATATATATATATATATATATATATATATATATATATATATATATATATATATATATATAAATAAATAAATAAATAAATAAATAAATAAATAAATAAATAAATAAATAAATAAATAAATAAATAAATATATATATATATATATATATATATATATATATATATATATATATATATATATATATATATATATATATATATATATAAATAAATAAATAAATAAATAAATAAATATATATAAATAAATAAATAAATAAATATATATATATATATATATATATATATATATATATATATATATATATATATATATATATATATATATATATATATATATATATATATATATATATATATATATATATATATATATATATATATATATATATATATATATATATATATATATATATATATATATATATATATATATATATATTTATTTATTTATTTATTTATTTATTTATTTATTTATATATATATATATATATATATATATATATATATATATATATATATATATATATATATATATATATATATATATATATATATATATATATATATATATATATATATATATATATATATATATATATATATATATATATAAATAAATAAATATATACATATATAAATATATATATAAATAAATAAATATATATATATATATATATATATATATATATATATATATATATATATATATATATATATATATATATATATATATATATATATATATATATATATATATATATATATATATATATATATATATATATATATATATATATATATATATATATATATATATATATATATATGTATTTTTTTTCCGCTGCGTCTGTCTCTCCCGTCCCTATTTTTTTTCCTTCTACCCATGGGTTTTATTTGTTTTCCTTTTTTTTCCTCTCTCTCTCTCTCTCTCTCTCTCTCTCTCTCTCTCTCTCTCTCTCTCTCTCTCTCTCTCTCTCTCCTCCTCTCTCTCTCTTCCCCCCCGACACAAATTGCGTCGTGCAGTGAGGTCAACCATCATCCCTTTGTCTGCAGAGCCCAGCCCCTGCCGTGACCTCGGCCAGCATCCCCACCAACCACGCCAATACCAGTACACAAGAAACTAAAATAAAAAGAAACGAAGAAAGGAAGAAAGGGAGGGAGGAAGGAAGGAAAGGGAAGAAATATGTACATAGCAGAGAGATACTTAACGAACAGTACTCACTCTGCCACACTCACACACTCTGCCAACACTGCAGTAATAAAAAAAAATCCATAGGAACACAAATTGCGCCGCTGTATTGTCCTGTACACGTAAACTGAAGTAAAAATAAACCCAGCAAATAGTATTTACACTCTCACAGTCCACCGCCATGGTCCAAGTATCAACTTAGGAGTGAGCCGTGATGAGGGTCTCCCTGCCAGCCTGCCTGCTATCCCACCACCTCCTCCACCCACCACCACCGTGACTTGCCGTGATACCATTGGCCCAATAGGACAAGGAGGAGGAGCAGGAGGAGGAGGAGGAGGAGGAGAAATATATGTTGATTCATGGGACAAAATCTCTCTCTCTCTCTCTCTCTCTCTCTCATCTCCTCTCTCTCTCTCTCTCTCTCTCTCTCTCTCTCTCTCTCTCTCTCCTCTCTCTCTCTCTCTCATAAAAAGATAGTATTGATAATAGTAATGGCGGTGGTTGGAGTAGTAGTAATAGTAGTAGTAGTAGAAGTAGTAGGAGGTAGAGGAGGCAGGCCACGTGGTCGCCTCAGTGATTAACCTCAGCCAAGTCAGGTCAGGTCAAGTGAGGTCACTAGTAGTAGTAGTAACAGCAATAATAGCAATAATAATAACAGTAGTAGTAATAGTAGCAGTGATACTGAGAGAGAGAGAGAGAGAGAGAGGATGAGAGAGAGAGAGAGAGAGGAGAGAGAGATGAGAGAGAGGAGAGATGAGAGAGAGAGAGAGGAGAGAGAGAAAGCAAGGACGAAACAAAAAATTCAAACAAGTAAATGACAAACACTCAGAGATAAAAGGAGGAAGGGATGGGAAAGAGAGGGAGGAAGAGAGAGAGAGAGAGAGGAGAGAGAGAGAGAGAGAGAGAGAGAGAGAGAGAGGAGAGAGAGAGAGAGAGAGAGAGAGAGAGAGAGAGGAGGGAAGAGAAGGGGAGATCAGGGGGCAAAAGTTAGAGGAAGGGGAAGAGGAGAGGAGGGGGAGGGAGAGGGAGGACGTTTAAGGACTGGGGATTAAGGTGGAAGAAGTGTAAAAAAAATGAGAGAGAGAGAGAGATGAGAGGAGAGAGAGAGAGAGGAGAGAGAGAGGAGAGAGAGAGAGAGAGAGAGAGAGAGAGAGAGAGAGAGGAGAGAGAGAGAGAGAGAGAGAGAGGGGAGGGGGGCATTGCTTGCTACTCTTGTCACACTCTCTATTCCATTTTCTTCTTGAAGCTTCTAACACACATACACACACACACACACACACACACACACACACTGTTACAGAACCAGCTGAATACTCTTGGATTGGTTCCTGTGAGTGGTTTTGCACACATGGAACGCTGGGAATAATGTACTAACAATTATTCTTGCATGTAAAGAGATTTGCTAGGCTCGTATTCACTGAAAACTCGTGGATCCATAGAGACTGTGTGTGTTGTGTGTGTTGTAATTGTGGGGTGTCAGTTTTAACATGCACTGCAAAAGAGGATGGCGACGTTTTGATATTAGAAGCTACTTTAATTTACCCCTTTATCTCCTAATGACACTTACAAGTCACCACAGGCAATTTACCTAGCCAGAAATTAAACACGAATGCACTGAACAATAAATAACTAAACATTAATGAACAAAGTATAATTTGAATTTGAGCCAGAAAAGAATAAATAGGTGAATAACACAAAACATTTAATCATCATTGGAGTAAGTGTGTATCTGGAAGGTACGTCTGATCTGAACCTGCACAAGACCATTCTATTCAGCTTGGAAGAAGCCATAGCAGTGAAAGGGTTAAGTGTGGATCACATGTTATATTTGATGTGACGTGCGAGGTGGAGGTGCGAGGCGTGGGGCAGGGTGAGGGAAGGGAGGCAGGAGCGTGGCGTGAGGCAGGCTGAGAGGGAAGGAAGGGGGAAGTGCGAGGCGTGGGGCAGGATGAGGAGGGAGGTGGAGCAAGGCGTGGGGCAGGATGAGGTGGGAGGGGAAGGTGCGAGGAGTGGAGCAGGTTGGGGGTCCGTTAATGATTCCCCTTGATGAGCAGTCCGCCTTATCAGCCCGTCGTGTGTGGCGAGGCGGTGCGTGAGAGCCGAGCACAGACATTTAACGAGCTGTTGCTTGTGCGTGGCTTATATTCAGTAGCATCGTCAGTTGTGTGGATAAGACGAGGGACGTTGAGGAAGTGTTGCTCGCTGCTTTGCTGCGTTCCATCTCACAGAAGAAAATGCCGTTCGTAACCCCTTCAAAATTGTTACGACATTCCTTTTAGTAATCCTGAATAGGTAACTGATATACGAGTATATTAATGTTAAAAATGATGAATATGTAGCATTTACTATTTCTTGACAGATAACATTTTTTGTACTGGTAGTTTTAAAGGGAGTTACCGAATAACACCACTCCCTGACATTTGCCCTGTAGAACGTGTTGCCTCTCTCGTGATGTAATAAATCGCACTACATCATATGAACACCATAACAATACAAGAGCATGAAGAAAGTTACAAGAAGTCGTCAGTTCCACACGAGGCAGTCCCTGAATAAAACATGTATGCCTGAAATGTGGTGTGCCAGAATAATACCCACCAATTCAGGCTTGATGTCCCACACCACTCAACATTCCACACTCACACTGACGATGGCCACTGTCTAATAAATGAAAGTAAATAGATAAGAATTAACTGTCTTTAGGAAGCAGTTTACTAAATACTTCAAGACTTATCTCCATCCAGCCACCGTTCTTATTTGTAAATATATCGAATATTCTTTTAAGACTCGTGTTGACTCGGCACTAACAGCAAGTCGTCTGCCACTCTGAGAACCACTTTGTCAGTTACTTCTTTGGTCGAGACAATCGCCAGTAATGTTATTGTGATATGCTGACGGTTAAATCATTAAGAAGGGAAGAAGGGGCAATGTTCACAAGAGAAGAATGTCTAAAAGAGGGTATAAATTAAGGAAAATGTCCGGAGGGAAAATGCCCAGAGTGGGAAATAAGCAAAAAGGAGAAGTGGGAGATAAATTAAGGAAAAAATATCTAGAGGGGAAAAATGTGTAAAAAGTTAATAAATTAAGAGGCAAATATGAAGAGTGAAAATATCCAAAAAGGGACAATTAATTAAGGAGGAAATGTCTGGAGGGGGGAGGGGATATACAATAGGGAAGATAACATGAGAAGAAATATACGTATGGAGGGGAAAGATATCTAGAAGGCAGTATAGATTAAGAAGGATATATTTTATAACTGTAAAGGGAAGCAAGCTGTCTAAAGACCCAGCATAAATTAAGGAGGAACAGCCTGACGGAGAGAGAGAGAGAGAGAGAGAGAGAGAGGAGAGAGAGAGAGAGAGAGAGAGAGAGAGAGAGAGAGAGAGAGAGAGAGAGAGAGAGAGAGAGAGAGAGTACAAAAGCCCAGAGGTAAGACTATCGAACACTCGCCTCTCGCTCATTGCAAACATTCATTTGTAGTTCATTGTAAATCTGGTAGTGTGTTGTGTGGAGCGGCATTTAGCTGGCGTATTCTTCCTTTCGTAACTTTACTGCTTGGTCTGTCTGTCTTTGTGTGAATAAAAGAAGAGAAAAGAACAAATCCTGGCACGTACTCTGTAAATCGTCCACCCTTCCTTCCACCACTCCACCTATTCCACCAGCATCACTCGTCCACCAGGCATTTTTGTTGTATGCTCAGCGAAAACAGAATTATACTCATTATGGCATTTTATTACTTGAGTTCAGAGTGAAAGGTTGCATGTACCTAATGAATCGTCAAGGAACGTAATGGCGCGCGGTTTGTGGGGGAGTGTTGGGAGGAGAGAAAAATGGCGAGTGAGTGAGTGAGTGAGTGGGTGAGTGAGTGAGTAGGTGGTTCTTATCAGTGTCGTATTGAATCATTGCTGGGTGTATTAAGATTAAGTTAGGTTAGATTAGGTTAGGTCAACTTTCCATTTCTGTAGTAATATAGCTTTTGGTTCGGTTTGCTTAGGCTGTGTTAGGTTAGATCAGGTTAGCTCAGGTCAGGTCAGGTCATGCCTTCATTTCTTCAATAGCATACTTTGTAATTAGGTTAGGTTAGATAGGTTTGGTCACGTCATATCTCCATATCTTCAGTATTAGAGCTTATGAAGCTGTAGTTCTGTCTTTGATACTACTACTACTACTACTACTACTACTACAGTACCGATATAATCTTTTGACTCATTAATGGCTAGGTCAAAACGCTAGAGGAAGAGTGACGGTTCAGTGAGCAGTGTTTACTCATCTTATGTTATGAGTGCCTGGTGGGCGACCTCTCCAGTCCATTGTATTCTTTCCGATGTGATGAGAAACTCCCTTTGTAATTATGGACAAAGGAATTTTTGGCGATTGATTTAGGACAGGAGCTTCTAGTTGAGGAGTGTAAGGTATCACTGCTGCTGCTGCTGCTGCTGCTGCTGCTGCTGCTGCTGCTGCTACTGCTGCTACTGCTGCTGCTGCTGCTGCTGCGGCTGGGGCTGCGGCTGCTGCTGCTGCTGCTGCTGCTGCTGCTGCTGTATTTCCATTATAATAAAGAAAAAAAAAACATGAAGTAAACTTCTCTACCAGTGAAAAGCAGGCGAGGGTTGCTTCTCGGAAAGTGATTGGCTGTTGAGTCCTTGGAGTGGTAGCTTGGAGTTGGTTGACGTGGCGCTGGAGGTTGGGCCAAGTGTATGCTAAGGCCAGGGTCCACCAACCATCTCTCTGTAAGATTAGTCACCATGGTGAACCTTCAGGAGCACATGGTCTATAATAAGCGCATCAAGAAAACTCAGAGTGAATTTGCCGCAATGAGCCACTTCGAGTCCTTGTCGCAGCCAAGCAGCGTGATGGAAGTTGGCAGCGACTCAGACGAGCAGCCTGAAAAGGCGTGTTGCTTCTCGTGGGTCCGTTGTTGCTTACAAAAGCTTTGCCGACGACTGAGGAAGCGGAAACGAAGCCAGCACCTCGCCGTCTCCCTGCCTCACGGGGAGACAGGTGCTGAGGAACAAGACGGCGCCTCACCTCCTCCACTCACTGACTGCAGTGAGATGGAAGAGGAAGAAAAATGTAGTGAAACTGTAGACAACGTACACGTTCACTCACCAATAACAGACTCAGTCGAGCCAAATTTGAAAGCCTTTGCTCAAGATCAAAACACAAGCACGAGCACGCCACCATTCACCGGCTTCACCTCTCCAGTTATCGTAGGCGTGGTGTGGAAAAAGAACTTTGCGTGCAGTGGTGAACACAATGAGTCTATAAATAAGGAACTGGAGAAGAACAAGCCACTCAATAACATCATGAAAACGAAACATAATGAACGGAATGAGGCTGTTGAGGAAGAACAGGAGAAGAATAACAACCTGAATCACTTGAACGATGAATTAAAAGAAGAATGCACCACAGTCTCTCAGAATGAAGGTAAAGGAACTGGCAAGATCCCAGGAAACCACTCCAGGGAAGGGAAATACATAGCATGCGAAGAACAAACTCAGAACAACGCAAAAAGAACTCGGCGACATCGCAGGAAGAAAAACAAGAAAAAGTCTCAAAATAACGAGGAAAAGGAAACGAATATGATGGGGGAGGAAGAGGCAAAGACGGCCCTCCTCGTGCGGATGGTGGAACAGGAGCGTGGCGAGGAACACATTTGCGCGGAAGAGAAAGTGATGATGATGGAAGAAGAAGAAGAGATGGAAACAGGGAATGAACAGATGCTGGAAGAGAGAGACGAAGAAAATCATGATGTTATCGAGGAAGTGAAAGTGTCTGACGGTCATTCATCAGTTAAGGAACAGACGGAAGACAAGTCCGCGACACACGAAGAAAAAACTCACAAAGCAAAAAGAACTCGTCGCCGTCGTAGGAAGAAAAACAGAGAGATTCAAAATGATGTTAATCACTGCAATAACCAAAGTACTTGCACGATTAAAGAGTCCTCCCGTGCAGAGGTGCCTCCAGTCCCTGAAGAGGTACCAAACATCGTCAGTGTAACATTGCCAACTATCACTGGAAAAGGACCAGTCACTGGCGTGGAACGAGAGGGCGCAGAGCACCACAGGGACGAAGAAGAGAGCGTGACGTTAGTGAAGGACGAGGAGGCAGTGCCAGTAGTGCCGGAACTGATGCTGGAACAACAGGAAGAGGAGGCGTGGGTGGTGGAAGAGCATGAAGTGCTATCCACAGAGCCAAAGCAGGCAGGAAATCAGATGATTCTGACGGGTGACCACAGCGATGAGGAAGATGAAAGTAATATAATGGAAGAGAAAGAGGCCAGGACGATCCTCCTAGATTGCACGCTGGAACAGAAAGGTGAGCAGGAACAACACACTGGCGAGGAAGAGAAAGTGACGATGATGGAAAAAGAGGAGGGCATGGAGAGAGAGAATGAACAGAAGCAGGGGCAGAAAGACGAGGAAAACCAAGATAATGACGAGGAAGGGAAAGTGACGATAGTGGAAGTGTCTGACGCAGCGTGTACAATTCAGGAACAGTCGCGGGAAAACGAAAGTCTGGAGGCTCAACACAATTTGCAGGAAGAAACTGTAGAAGCAAAGAACAACAACAACAACAACGACTCTTGTTTTCCTGCTGGCGACACTCTCGAGGGGGAACCTGCTGCTGAGCAGCAACATGAAGCAGCGATTACTGAGGTGGAAGAACACATCAAGGAAGACGTGAACAGGTCCCCAGTCGCCGTCATAGATCACCACCTGACACGCCAGCCACACCACCACACTGCAGCAATCACACAGCCTGCACCATGGCAGTATCCGGCGCCTTCTTACAACGGCTCCCTGCAGGCTCTTCGCCAAGAAGTCCTGGACTTCCATCGCTGGGCGGGAGGAACGGAGGCGGAGTCCCGGCGCAGGATGCACCCGGTGGAAGACGTGAGGGGCGTGGTTGGTGCGCTGTGGCCCGCGGCCCAAGTGCAGGTCACGGGCAGCCTGGCTAACGGCCTGTACTTGCCGGACAGCGACGTCGACCTCACGCTGGTGGGACAGTGGCCACCCTCGCCGCCGCCTCTGTTGGTCCTGAGAGACGCCCTCCTGCAGCAGGGCGTGGCACTGCCTGCCTCACTCAAGGTTCTCGAGAAGGCCACTGTTCCTCTGGTTAAATTTGTTCATCAGCAGACCGGAGTGGAGGTGGACGTGTCTCTCGGCAGCGAGGCGGCTGTGCGCGCCGCGGTGCTGGTGGCAGACTTCAAAAAGCAGTTTAACACACTGACGCCTGTAGTTCTGTTCGTGAGATATTATCTGAAACAATTAAACCTTGGCCAAGTTTTCACAGGAGGCATCTCCTCCTACGCCGTCACGCTCATGGCCACTAGCCTCCTCCAACTGCAGGTCCCGCCTGAGGAACGAGAAGAGCCTGCTCTGGTGCTTTTAAGATTCTTCTATTTTTATGGACACCAGTTTTCGTACGCCACGACGGGCATCAGCGTGCTGGGGGGCGGCCGCTACCTGCGGAAAGAGGACGTGCCCACCGTCATGCCCGGCGGCCACCGCCGGGCAGATCTGTGTATCCACGACCCATTGACACCCGGCAATGATCTGGGCCGATCGTCCTTCCGTGTCTGGGAGGCGCGAAGGGCCTTCCAGCACGCGTACCTGGTGCTGGCGCCCGCCGCACACGCCCCAGGCCGGTACACCTCGCCGTGCTCCTTGCTGGGCCAGTTGCTGCTGGGGTACGGCGCTCCCTCGCGATGCCTCCCAGACGATCTCATTCATTACAGTCGTCAGTGCGCTTATCAGCAACAAGTCCCTCGGCTGCCTCAGCAGGAGCGTCATCACAAGTATGAACAGAGTTCTCAACTCGCTGCTCAGGTGGAGCATCACCCGGTGTCTCGGCTAACCCTTCAACAAAACAAGCAATACCCAAGCCACACAGGATCAAAAAGCAATCACCACAGTCATCAGCAGGGGTACGGGGAAGTGTATCGCCACAGTCCTCAACAGCAGCGTCAACACACGGTTCACCAGGGTTATTATTACCAGGGCTATTATTACCGCAGCTCTATCAATTACTGGGAGTGGTGTAACCA